>NW_027099562.1:0-265037 GCF_031753505.1 Anomalospiza imberbis | reverse complement strand
TCCGGAGCCGCGCTTCTGCTTCTCTAGTCATCTCTAGCTTAGCGAAAAGCTTTCCCACTCCATTTGGCAAGGGGAGAGCGTACCTGCACTGCACACTACCCGCGGTTTGCAAAGAAAGAGGATTTGCTGCACATTCCAAGGACACGGCTCTTTCCGAGGCAATCTGCAACCTGCTGTCAGATGGAAGTGCTCTCTGCCCTCTCCTGCCCAGCTCTAGGTACTAGCGGGCACTTTCCAGCCTGGCCGAGGCAAACAACCTCGAGAGATGTCACAGAGCATAAGTGGAGCACAGATGCTCAAAAGCAGCAAAGCTGAGGAGCCTGGCTCAGCTTCACTAGTGTGCAATTGACTGACTGCGAAAAAACAAAGCAGCAGAGCACCGGGCTTCTGGGCGCTGTGAAGGCAATTGCCAAAACCAGGCAGCTGCTCCTTCCCAAGCACAGGCAGCTGCCTATGTTCTTGCTTGTCGACAAACTCACCGCTGCCTTCTTTTCAGCAGCTGCCACCGTCTTCTGTGCATCTCGGAGCCTCTGGCGACGAGCAAGACTTGCCAAGGTGGGACGCATCAGGACCAAGTCAAAACCCAGGCAAGTTGTCCTGGAACGCTTTCCATTCGCTTGCCGAGAGTGAATTCAAGAGGCAGGAGAGCGGCAGCCACCGTCCTCCAGCAGTCAGAAGGCTTCGCACACAGGCCCGCTTCTTTGCGGCTTCGTTCTTCGCCTCTTCTAAGCAACCGTGATCTCTGCCTCTCGGAGGCGAAGAAGCGGCTAGTTTGCGCACAGCTCAGTAGAGCAGCAGTGGAGCGCTCCGAAGCGCCTCTTCTGCCGAAAGACGCCGGGAAGCGGCACTTCCCTCTGGGTAGCTCCGGAGCCGCGCTTCTGCTTCTCTAGTCATCTCTATCTTAGCGAAAAGCTTTCCCACTCCATTTGGCAAGGGGGAGAGCGTACCTGCACTGCACACTAACCGCGGTTTGCAAAGAAAGAGGATTTGCTGCACATTCCAAGGACACGGCTCTTTCCGAGGCAATCTGCAACCTGCTGTCAGATGGAAGTGCTCTCTGCCCTCTCCTGCCCTGCTCTAGCTACTAGCGGGCACTTTCCAGCCTGGCCGAGGCAAACAACCTCGAGAGATGTCACAGAGCATAAGTGGAGCACAGATGCTCAAAAGCAGCAAAGCTGAAGAGCCTGGCTCAGCTTCACTAGTGTGCAATTGACTGACTGCGAAAAACAAAGCAGCAGAGCACCGGGCTTCTGGGCGCTGTGAAGGCAATTGCCAAAACCAGGCAGCTGCTCCTTCCCAAGCACAGGCAGCTGCCTATGTTCTTGCTTGTCGACAAACTCACCGCTGCCCTTCTTTTCAGCAGCTGCCACCGTCTTCTGTGCATCTCGGAGCCTCTGGCGACGAGCAAGACTTGCCAAGGTGGGAGGCATCAGGACCAAGTCAAAACCCAGGCAAGTTGTCCTGGAACGCTTTCCATTCGCTTGCCGAGAGTGAATTCAACAGGCAGGAGAGCGGCAGCCACCGTCCTCCAGCAGTCGGAAGGCTTCGCACACAAGCCCGCTTCTTTGTGGCTTCGTTCTTCGCCTCTTCCAAGCAACCGCGATCTCTGCTTCTCGGAGGCGAAGAAGCGTCTAGATTGCGCACAGCTCAGTAGCGCGGCATTGGAGCGCTCCGGAGCGCCGCTTCAAGCCGAAAGAAGCCGGGAAGCGGGCACTTTCCTCCGGATAGCTCCGGAGCCGCGCTTCTGCTTCTCAGGTCGTCTCTATCTTAGCGAAAAGCTTTCCACTCCATTTGGCAAGGGGAGAGTGGACCTGCACTGCACACTAACCGCGGTTTGCAAAGAAAGAGGATTTGCTGCACATTCTAAGGACACGGCTCTTTCCGAGGCAATCTGCAACCTGCTGTCAGATGGAAGTGCTCTCTGCCCTCTCCTGCCCAGCTCTAGGTACTAGCGGGCACTTTCCAGCCTGGCCGAGGCAAACAACCTCGAGAGATGTCACAGAGCATAAGTGGAGCACAGATGCTCAAAAGCAGCAAAGCTGAAGAGCCTGGCTCAGCTTCACTAGTGTGCAATTGACTGACTGCGAAGAACAAAGCAGCAGAGCACCGGGCTTCTGGGCGCTGTGAAGGCAATTGCCAAAACCAGGCAGCTGCTCCTTCCCAAGCACAGGCAGCTGCCTATGTTCTTGCTTGTCGACAAACTCACCGCTGCCCTTCTTTTCAGCAGCTGCCACCGTCTTCTGTGCATCTCGGAGCCTCTGGCGACGAGCAAGACTTGCCAAGGTGGGACGCATCAGGACCAAGTCAAAACCCAGGCAAGTTGTCCTGGAACGCTTTCCATTCGCTTGCCGAGAGTGAATTCAACAGGCAGGAGAGCGGCAGCCACCGTCCTCCAGCAGTCAGAAGGCTTCGCACACAGGCCCGCTTCTTTGCGGCTTCGTTCTTCGCCTCTTTCAAGCAACCGTGATCTCTGCTTCTCGGAGGCGAAGAAGCGGCTAGTTTGCGCACAGCTCAGTTGAGCAGCAGTGGAGCGCTCCGGAGCGCCTCTTCTGCCGAAAGACGCCGGGAAGCGGCACTTCCCTCTGGGTAGCTCCGGAGCCGCGCTTCTGCTTCTCTAGTCATCTCTATCTTAGCGAAAAGCTTTCCCACTCCATTTGGCAAGGGGAGAGCGTACCTGCACTGCACACTAACCGCGGTTTGCAAAGAAAGAGGATTTGCTGCACATTCCAAGGACACGGCTCTTTCCGAGGCAATCTGCAACCTGCTGTCAGATGGAAGTGCTCTCTGCCCTCTCCTGCCCAGCTCTAGGTACTAGCGGGCACTTTCCAGCCTGGCCGAGGCAAACAACCTCGAGAGATGTCACAGAGCATAAGTGGAGCACAGATGCTCAAAAGCAGCAAAGCTGAAGAGCCTGGCTCAGCTTCACTAGTGTGCAATTGACTGACTGCGAAAAACAAAGCAGCAGAGCACCGGGCTTCTGGGCGCTGTGAAGGCAATTGCCAAAACCAGGCAGCTGCTCCTTCCCAAGCACAGGCAGCTGCCTATGTTCTTGCTTGTCGACAAACTCACCGCTGCCCTTCTTTTCAGCAGCTGCCACCGTCTTCTGTGCATCTCGGAGCCTCTGGCGACGAGCAAGACTTGCCAAGGTGGGACGCATCAGGACCAAGTCAAAACCCAGGCAAGTTGTCCTGGAACGCTTTCCATTTACTTGCCGAGAGTGAATTCAACAGGCAGGAGAGCGGCAGCCACCGTCCTCCAGCAGTCAGAAGGCTTCGCACACAAGCCCGCTTCTTTGCGGCTTCGTTCTTCGCCTCTTCCAAGCAACCGCGATCTCTGCTTCTCGGAGGCGAAGAAGCGGCTAGTTCGCGCACAGCTCAGTAGAGCAGCAGCGGAGCGCTCCGGAGCGCCTCTTCTTCCGAAAGACGCCGGGAAGCGGCACTTCCCTCCGGATAGCTCCGGAGCCGCGCTTCTGCTTCTCAGGTCGTCTCTATCTTAGCGAAAAGCTTTCCCACTCCATTTGGCAAGGGGAGAGCGTACCTGCACTGCACACTACCCGCGGTTTGCAAAGAAAGAGGATTTGCTGCACATTCCAAGGACACGGCTCTTTCCGAGGCAATCTGCAACCTGCTGTCAGATGGAAGTGCTCTCTGCCCTCTCCTGCCCTGCTCTAAGTACTAGCAGGCACTTTCCAGCCTGGCCGAGGCAAACAACCTCCAGAGATGTCACAGAGCATAAGTGGAGCACAGATGCTCAAAAGCAGCAAAGCTGAGGAGCCTGGCTCAGCTTCACTAGTGTGCAATTGACTGACTGCGAAAAACAAAGCAGCAGAGCACCGGGCTTCTGGGCGCTGTGAAGGCAATTGCCAAAACCAGGCAGCTGCTCCTTCCCAAGCACAGGCAGCTGCCTATGTTCTTGCTTGTCGACAAACTCACCGCTGCCCTTCTTTTCAGCAGCTGCCACCGTCTTCTGTGCATCTCGGAGCCTCTGGCGACGAGCAAGACTTGCCAAGGTGGGAGGCATCAGGACCAAGTCAAAACCCAGGCAAGTTGTCCTGGAACGCTTTCCATTCACTTGCCGAGAGTGAATTCAACAGGCAGGAGAGCGGCAGCCACCGTCCTCCAGCAGTCGGAAGGCTTCGCACACAAGCCCGCTTCTTTGCGGCTTCGTTCTTCGCCTCTTCCAAGCAACCGCGATCTCTGCCTCTCGGAGGCGAAGAAGCGGCTAGTTTGTGCACAGCTCAGTAGAGCGGCAGCGGAGCGCTCCGGAGCGCCTCTTCTGCCGAAAGACGCCGGGAAGCGGCACTTCCCTCCGGATAGCTCCGGAGCCGCGCTTCTGCTTCTCTAGTCATCTCTAGCTTAGCGAAAAGCTTTCCCACTCCATTTGGCAAGGGGAGAGCGTACCTGCACTGCACACTAACCGCGGTTTGCAAAGAAAGAGGATTTGCTGCACATTCCAAGGACACGGCTCTTTCCGAGGCAATCTGCAACCTGCTGTCAGATGGAAGTGCTCTCTGCCCTCTCCTGCCCAGCTCTAGGTACTAGCGGGCACTTTCCAGCCTCGCCGAGGCAAACAACCTCCAGAGATGTCACAGAGCATAAGTGGAGCACAGATGCTCAAAAGCAGCAAAGCTGAAGAGCCTGGCTCAGCTTCACTAGTGTGCAATTGACTGACTGCGAAAAACAAAGCAGCAGAGCACCGGGCTTCTGGGCGCTGTGAAGGCAATTGCCAAAACCAGGCAGCTGCTCCTTCCCAAGCACAGGCAGCTGCCTATGTTCTTGCTTGTCGACAACTCACCGCTGCCCTTCTTTTCAGCAGCTGCCACCGTCTTCTGTGCATCTCGGAGCCTCTGGCGACGAGCAAGACTTGCCAAGGTGGGACGCATCAGGACCAAGTCAAAACCCAGGCAAGTTGTCATGGAACGCTTTTCCATTCACTTGCCGAGAGTGAATTCAACAGGCAGGAGAGCGGCAGCCACCGTCCTCCAGCAGTCAGAAGGCTTCGCACACAAGCCCGCTTCTTTGCGGCTTCGTTCTTCGCCTCTTCCAAGCAACCGCGATCTCTGCTTCTCGGAGGCGAAGAAGCGGCTAGTTCGCGCACAGCTCAGTAGAGCAGCAGCGGAGCGCTCCGGAGCGCCTCTTCTGCCGAAAGACGCCGGGAACCGGCACTTCCCTCCGGATAGCTCCGGAGCCGCGCTTCTGCTTCTCAGGTCGTCTCTATCTTAGCGAAAAGCTTTCCCACTCCATTTGGCAAGGGGAGAGCGTACCTGCACTGCACACTACCCGCGGTTTGCAAGAAAGAGGATTTGCTGCACATTCCAAGGACACGGCTCTTTCCGAGGCAATCTGCAACCTGCTGTCAGATGGAAGTGCTCTCTGCCCTCTCCTGCCCTGCTCTAAGTACTAGCAGGCACTTTCCAGCCTGGCCGAGGCAAACAACCTCCAGAGATGTCACAGAGCATAAGTGGAGCACAGATGCTCAAAAGCAGCAAAGCTGAAGAGCCTGGCTCAGCTTCACTAGTGTGCAATTGACTGACTGCGAAAAACAAAGCAGCAGAGCACCGGGCTTCTGGGCGCTGTGAAGGCAATTGCCAAAACCAGGCAGCTGCTCCTTCCCAAGCACAGGCAGCTGCCTATGTTCTTGCTTGTCGACAAACTCACCGCTGCCCTTCTTTTCAGCAGCTGCCACCGTCTTCTGCGCATCTCGGAGCCTCTGGCGACGAGCAAGACTTGCCAAGGTGGGACGCATCAGGACCAAGTCAAAACCCAGGCAAGTTGTCATGGAACGCTTTCCATTCACTTGCCGAGAGTGAATTCAACAGGCAGGAGAGCGGCAGCCACCGTCCTCCAGCAGTCAGAAGGCTTCGCACACAAGCCCGCTTCTTTGCGGCTTCGTTCTTCGCCTCTTCCAAGCAACCGCGATCTCTGCTTCTCGGAGGCGAAGAAGCGGCTAGTTCGCGCACAGCTCAGTAGAGCAGCAGCGGAGCGCTCCGGAGCGCCTCTTCTGCCGAAAGACGCCGGGAACCGGCACTTCCCTCCGGATAGCTCCGGAGCCGCGCTTCTGCTTCTCAGGTCGTCTCTATCTTAGCGAAAAGCTTTCCCACTCCATTTGGCAAGGGGAGAGCGTACCTGCACTGCACACTACCCGCGGTTTGCAAAGAAAGAGGATTTGCTGCACATTCCAAGGACACGGCTCTTTCCGAGGCAATCTGCAACCTGCTGTCAGATGGAAGTGCTCTCTGCCCTCTCCTGCCCTGCTCTAAGTACTAGCAGGCACTTTCCAGCCTGGCCGAGGCAAACAACCTCCAGAGATGTCACAGAGCATAAGTGGAGCACAGATGCTCAAAAGCAGCAAAGCTGAAGAGCCTGGCTCAGCTTCACTAGTGTGCAATTGACTGACTGCGAAAAACAAAGCAGCAGAGCACCGGGCTTCTGGGCGCTGTGAAGGCAATTGCCAAAACCAGGCAGCTGCTCCTTCCCAAGCACAGGCAGCTGCCTATGTTCTTGCTTGTCGACAAACTCACCGCTGCCCTTCTTTTCAGCAGCTGCCACCGTCTTCTGTGCATCTCGGAGCCTCTGGCGACGAGCAAGACTTGCCAAGGTGGGAGGCATCAGGACCAAGTCAAAACCCAGGCAAGTTGTCCTGGAACGCTTTCCATTCGCTTGCCGAGAGTGAATTCAAGAGGCAGGAGAGCGGCAGCCACCGTCCTCCAGCAGTCGGAAGGCTTCGCACACAAGCCCGCTTCTTTGCGGCTTTGTTCTTCGCCTCTTCCAAGCAACCGCGATCTCTGCCTCTCGGAGGCGAAGAAGCGGCTAGTTTGCGCACAGCTCAGTAGAGCGGCAGCGGAGCGCTCCGGAGCGCCTCTTCTGCCGAAAGACGCCGGGAAGCGGCACTTCCCTCCGGATAGCTCCGGAGCCGCGCTTCTGCTTCTCTAGTCATCTCTAGCTTAGCGAAAAGCTTTCCCACTCCATTTGGCAAGGGGAGAGCGTACCTGCACTGCACACTAACCGCGGTTTGCAAAGAAAGAGGATTTGCTGCACATTCCAAGGTCACGGCTCTTTCCGAGGCAATCTGCAACCTGCTGTCAGATGGAAGTGCTCTCTGCCCTCTCCTGCCCAGCTCTAGGTACTAGCGGGCACTTTCCAGCCTGGCCGAGGCAAACAACCTCGAGAGATGTCACAGAGCATAAGTGGAGCACAGATGCTCAAAAGCAGCAAAGCTGAGGAGCCTGGCTCAGCTTCACTAGTGTGCAATTGACTGACTGCGAAAAACAAAGCAGCAGAGCACCGGGCTTCTGGGCGCTGTGAAGGCAATTGCCAAAACCAGGCAGCTGCTCCTTCCCAAGCACAGGCAGCTGCCTATGTTCTTGCTTGTCGACAAACTCACCGCTGCCCTTCTTTTCAGCAGCTGCCACCGTCTTCTGTGCATCTCGGAGCCTCTGGCGACGAGCAAGACTTGCCAAGGTGGGAGGCATCAGGACCAAGTCAAAACCCAGGCAAGTTGTCCTGGAACGCTTTCCATTCGCTTGCCGAGAGTGAATTCAACAGGCAGGAGAGCGGCAGCCACCGTCCTCCAGCAGTCAGAAGGCTTCGCACACAGGCCCGCTTCTTTGCGGCTTCGTTCTTCGCCTCTTCTAAGCAACCGTGATCTGTGCCTCTCGGAGGCGAAGAAGCGGCTAGTTTGCGCACAGCTCATTAGAGCAGCAGCGGAGCGCTCCGGAGCGCCTCTTCTGCCGAAAGACGCCGGGAACCGGCACTTTCCTCCGGATAGCTCTGGAGCCGCACTTCTGCTTCTCAGGTCGTCTCTATCTTAGCGAAAAGCTTTCCCACTCCATTTGGCAAGGGGGAGAGCGTACCTGCACTGCACACTAACCGCGGTTTGCAAAGAAAGAGGATTTGCTGCACATTCCAAGGACACGGCTCTTTCCGAGGCAATCTGCAACCTGCTGTCAGATGGAAGTGCTCTCTGCCCTCTCCTGCCCAGCTCTAGGTACTAGCGGGCACTTTCCAGCCTGGCCGAGGCAAACAACCTCCAGAGATGTCACAGAGCATAAGTGGAGCACAGATGCTCAAAAGCAGCAAAGCTGAAGAGCCTGGCTCAGCTTCACTAGTGTGCAATTGACTGACTGCGAAAAACAAAGCAGCAGAGCACCGGGCTTCTGGGCGCTGTGAAGGCAATTGCCAAAACCAGGCAGCTGCTCCTTCCCAAGTACAGGCAGCTGCCTATGTTCTTGCTTGTCGACAAACTCACCGCTGCCCTTCTTTTCAGCAGCTGCCACCGTCTTCTGTGCATCTCGGAGCCTCTGGCGACGAGCAAGACTTGCCAAGGTGGGACGCATCAGAACCAAGTAAAAACCCAGGCAAGTTGTCCTGGAACGCTTTCCATTCGCTTGCCGAGAGTGAATTCAACAGGCAGGAGAGCGGCAGCCACCGTCCTCCAGCAGTCAGGAGGCTTCGCACACAAGCCCGCTTCTGTGCGGCTTCGTTCTTCGCCTCTTCCAAGCAACCGCGATCTCTGCTTCTCGGAGGCGAAGAAGCGGCTAGTTTGCGCCCAGCTCATTAGAGCAGCAGCGGAGCGCTCCGGAACGCCGCTTCAAGCCGAAAGACGCTGGGAAGCGGCACTTTCCTCCGGATAGCTCCGCAGCCGCGCTTCTGCTTCTCTAGTCATCTCTAGCTTAGCGAAAAGCTTTCCCACTCCATTTGGCAAGGGGAGAGCGTACCTGCACTGCACACTAACGCGGTTTGCAAAGAAAGAGGATTTGCTGCACATTCCAAGGACACGGCTCTTTCCGAGGCAATCTGCAACCTGCTGTCAGATGGAAGTGCTCTCTGCCCTCTCCTGCCCAGCTCTAGGTACTAGCGGGCACTTTCCAGCCTGGCCGAGGCAAACAACCTCCAGAGATGTCACAGAGCATAAGTGGAGCACAGATGCTCAAAAGCAGCAAAGCTGAAGAGCCTGGCTCAGCTTCACTAGTGTGCAATTGACTGACTGCGAAGAACAAAGCAGCAGAGCACCGGGCTTCTGGGCGCTGTGAAGGCAATTGCCAAAACCAGGCAGCTGCTCCTTCCCAAGCACAGTCAGCTGCCTATGTTCTTGCTTGTCGACAAACTCACCGCTGCCCTTCTTTTCAGCAGCTGCCACCGTCTCCTGTGCATCTCGGAGCCTCTGGCGACGAGCAAGACTTGCCAAGGTGGGACGCATAGGAACCAAGTCAAAACCCAGGCAAGTTGTCCTGGAACGCTTTCCATTCACTTGCCGAGAGTGAATTCAACAGGCAGGAGAGCGGCAGCCACCGTCCTCCGGCAGTCGGAAGGCTTCGCATACAAGCCCGCTTCTTTGCGGCTTCGTTCTTCGCCTCTTCCAAGCAACCGCGATCTCTGCTTCTCGGAGGCAAAGAAGCGGCTAGTTCGCGCACAGCTCAGTAGAGCGGCAGCGGAGCGCTCCGGAGCGCCTCTTCTGCCGAAAGACGCCGGGAAGCGGCACTTTCCTCCGGATAGCTCTGGAGCCGCACTTCTGCTTCTCAGGTCGTCTCTATCTTAGTGAAAAGCTTTCCCACTCCATTTGGCAAGGGGAGAGCGTACCTGCACTGCACACTAACCACGGTTTGCAAAGAAAGAGGATTTGCTGCACATTCCAAGGTCACGGCTCTTTCCGAGGCAATCTGCAACCTGCTGTCAGATGGAAGTGCTCTCTGCCGTCTTCTGCCCAGCTCTATGTACTAGCGGGCACTTTCCAGCCTGGGCGAGGCAAACAACCTCGAGAGATGTCACAGAGCATAAGTGGAGCACAGATGCTCAAAAGCAGCAAAGCTGAAGAGCCTGGCTCAGCTTCACTAGTGTGCAATTGACTGACTGCGAAAAACAAAGCAGCAGGGCACCGGGCTTCTGGGTGCTGTGAAGGCAATTGCCAAAACCAGGCAGCTGCTCCTTCCCAAGCACAGTCAGCTACCTATGTTCTTGCTTGTCGACAAACTCACTGCTGCCCTTCTTTTCAGCAGCTGCCACCGTCTTCTGTGCATCTCGGAGCCTCTGGCGACGAGCAAGACTTGCCAAGGTGGGACGCATCGGGACCAAGTAAAAACCCAGGCAAGTTGTCCTGGAACGCTTTCCATTCGCTTGCCGAGAGTGAATTCAACAGGCAGGAGAGCGGCAGCCACCGTCCTCCAGCAGTCTGAAGGCTTTGCACACAAACCCGCTTCTTTGCGGCTTCGTTCTTCGCCTCTTCCAAGCAACCGCGATCTCTGCTTCTCGGAGCCGAAAAAGCGGCTAGTTCGCGCACAGCTCAGTAGAGCAGCAGCGGAGCGCTCCGGAGCGCCGCTTCAAGCCGAAAGACGCCGGGAAGCGGCACTTTCCTCCGGAAAGCTCCGGAGCCACGCTTCTGCTTCTCAGGTCGTCTCTATCTTAGCGAAAAGCTTTCCCAGTCCATTTGGCAAGGGGAGAGCGTACCTGCACTGCACACTAACCGCGGTTTGCAAAGAAAGAGGATTTGCTGCACATTCCAAGGTCACGGCTCTTTCCGAGGCAATCTGCAACCTGCTGTCAGATGGAAGTGCTCTCTGCCCTCTCCTGCCCAGCTCTAGGTACTAGCGGGCACTTTCCAGCCTGGCCGAGGCAAACAACCTCCAGAGATGTCACAGAGCATAAGTGGAGCACAGATGCTCAAAAGCAGCAAAGCTGAGGAGCCTGGCTCAGCTTCACTAGTGTGCAATTGACTGACTGCGAAAAACAAAGCAGCAGAGCACCGGGCTTCTGGGCGCTGTGAAGGCAATTGCCAAAACCAGGCAGCTGCTCCTTCCCAAGCACAGGCAGCTGCCTATGTTCTTGCTTGTCGACAAACTCACCGCTGCCCTTCTTTTCAGCAGCTGCCACCGTCTTCTGTGCATCTCGGAGCCTCTGGCGACGAGCAAGACTTGCCAAGGTGGGACGCATCAGAACCAAGTAAAAACCCAGGCAAGTTGTCCTGGAACGCTTTCCATTCGCTTGCCGAGAGTGAATTCAACAGGCAGGAGAGCGGCAGCCACCGTCCTCCAGCAGTCAGGAGGCTTCGCACACAAGCCCGCTTCTTTGCGGCTTCGTTCTTCGCCTCTTCCAAGCAACCGCGATCTCTGCTTCTCGGAGGCGAAGAAGCGGCTAGTTTGTGCCCAGCTCATTAGAGCAGCAGCGGAGCGCTCCGGAGCGCCGCTTCAAGCCGAAAGACGCCGGGAAGCGGCACTTTCCTCCGGAAAGCTCCGGAGCCGCGCTTCTACTTCTCAGGTCGTCTCTATCTTAGCGAAAAGCTTTCCCAGTCCATTTGGCAAGGGGAGAGCGTGCCTGCACTGCACACTAACCGCGGTTTGCAAAGAAAGAGGATTTGCTGCACATTCCAAGGACACGGCTCTTTCCGAGGCAATCTGCAACCTGCTGTCAGATGGAAGTGCTCTCTGCCCTCTCCTGCCCAGCTCTAGCTACTAGCGGGCACTTTCCAGCCTGGGCGAGGCAAACAACCTCGAGAGATGTCACAGAGCATAAGTGGAGCACAGATGCTCAAAAGCAGCAAAGCTGAAGAGCCTGGCTCAGCTTCACTAGTGTGCAATTGACTGACTGCGAAAAACAAAGCAGCAGAGCACCGGGCTTCTGGGCGCTGTGAAGGCAATTGCCAAAACCAGGCAGCTGCTCCTTCCCAAGCACAGTCAGCTGCCTATGTTCTTGCTTGTCGACAAACTCACCGCTGCCCTTCTTTTCAGCAGCTGCCACCGTCTCCTGTGCATCTCAGAGCCTCTGGCGACGAGCAAGACTTGCCAAAGTGGGACGCATCGGGACCAAGTAAAAACCCAGGCAAGTTGTCCTGGAACGCTTTCCATTCACTTGCCGAGAGTGAATTCAACAGGCAGGAGAGCGGCAGCCACCGTCCTCCAGCAGTCGGAAGGCTTCGCACACAAGCCCACTTCTTTGCGGCTTCGTTCTTCGCCTCTTCCAAGCAACCGCGATCTCTGCTTCTCGGAGGCGAAGAAGCGGCTAGTTTGCGCACAGCTCAGTAGAGCAGCAGTGGAGCGCTCCGGAGCGCCTCTTCTGCCGAAAGACGCCGGGAACCGGCACTTCCCTCCGGATAGCTCTGGAGCCGCGCTTCTGCTTCTCAGGTCGTCTCTATCTTAGCGAAAAGCTTTCCCCCTCCATTTGGCAAGGGGAGAGCGTGCCTGCACTGCACACTAACCGCGGTTTGCAAAGAAAGAGGATTTGCTGCACATTCCAAGGACACGGCTCTTTCCGAGGCAATCTGCAACCTGCTGTCAGATGGAAGTGCTCTCTGCCCTCTCCTGCCCAGCTCTAGGTACTAGCGGGCACTTGCCAGCCTGGCCGAGGCAAACAACCTCCAGAGATGTCACAGAGCATAAGTGGAGCACAGATGCTCAAAAGCAGCAAAGCTGAAGAGCCTGGCTCAGCTTCACTAGTGTGCAATTGACTGACTGCGAAGAACAAAGCAGCAGAGCACCGGGCTTCTGGGCGCTGTGAAGGCAATTGCCAAAACCAGGCAGCTGCTCCTTCCCAAGTACAATCAGCTGCCTATGTTCTTGCTTGTCAACAAACTCACCGCTGCCCTTCTTTTCAGCAGCTGCCACCGTCTTCTGTGCATCTCGGGGCCTCTGGCGACGAGCAAGACTTGCCAAGGTGGGACGCATCAGAACCAAGTAAAAACCCAGGCAAGTTGTCCTGGAACGCTTTCCATTCGCTTGCCGAGAGTGAATTCAACAGGCAGGAGAGCGGCAGCCACCGTCCTCCAGCAGTCAGGAGGCTTCGCACACAAGCCCGCTTCTTTGCGGCTTCGTTCTTCGCCTCTTCCAAGCAACCGCGATCTCTGCTTCTCGGAGGCGAAGAAGCGGCTAGTTTGTGCCCAGCTCATTAGAGCAGCAGCGGAGCGCTCCGGAGCGCCGCTTCAAGCCGAAAGACGCCGGGAAGCGGCACTTTCCTCCGGAAAGCTCCGGAGCCGCGCTTCTACTTCTCAGGTCGTCTCTATCTTAGCGAAAAGCTTTCCCAGTCCATTTGGCAAGGGGAGAGCGTGCCTGCACTGCACACTAACCGCGGTTTGCAAAGAAAGAGGATTTGCTGCACATTCCAAGGACACGGCTCTTTCCGAGGCAATCTGCAACCTGCTGTCAGATGGAAGTGCTCTCTGCCCTCTCCTGCCCAGCTCTAGGTACTAGTGGGCACTTTCCAGCCTGGGCGAGGCAAACAACCTCGAGAGATGTCACAGAGCATAAGTGGAGCACAGATGCTCAAAAGCAGCAAAGCTGAAGAGCCTGGCTCAGCTTCACTAGTGTGCAATTGACTGACTGCGAAAAACAAAGCAGCAGAGCACCGGGCTTCTGGGCGCTGTGAAGGCAATTGCCAAAACCAGGCAGCTGCTCCTTCCCAAGCACAGTCAGCTGCCTATGTTCTTGCTTGTCGACAAACTCACCGCTGCCCTTCTTTTCAGCAGCTGCCACCGTCTCCTGTGCATCTCAGAGCCTCTGGCGACGAGCAAGACTTGCCAAAGTGGGACGCATCGGGACCAAGTAAAAACCCAGGCAAGTTGTCCTGGAACGCTTTCCATTCACTTGCCGAGAGTGAATTCAACAGGCAGGAGAGCGGCAGCCACCGTCCTCCAGCAGTCGGAAGGCTTCGCACACAAGCCCACTTCTTTGCGGCTTCGTTCTTCGCCTCTTCCAAGCAACCGCGATCTCTGCTTCTCGGAGGCGAAGAAGCGGCTAATTCGCGCACAGCTCAGTAGAGCAGCAGCGGAGCGCTCCGGAGCGCCGCTTCAAGCCGAAAGACGCCGGGAAGCGGCACTTTCCTCCGGAAAGCTCCGGAGCCACGCTTCTGCTTCTCAGGTCGTCTCTATCTTAGCGAAAAGCTTTCCCAGTCCATTTGGCAAGGGGAGAGCGTACCTGCACTGCACACTAACCGCGGTTTGCAAAGAAAGAGGATTTGCTGCACATTCCAAGGTCACGGCTCTTTCCGAGGCAATCTGCAACCTGCTGTCAGATGGAAGTGCTCTCTGCCCTCTCCTGCCCAGCTCTAGGTACTAGCGGGCACTTGCCAGCCTGGCCGAGGCAAACAACCTCGAGAGATGTCACAGAGCATAAGTGGAGCACAGATGCTCAAAAGCAGCAAAGCTGAGGAGCCTGGCTCAGCTTCACTAGTGTGCAATTGACTGACTGCGAAAAACAAAGCAGCAGAGCACCGGGCTTCTGGGCGCTGTGAAGGCAATTGCCAAAACCAGGCAGCTGCTCCTTCCCAAGCACAGGCAGCTGCCTATGTTCTTGCTTGTCGACAAACTCACCGCTGCCCTTCTTTTCAGCAGCTGCCACCGTCTTCTGTGCATCTCGGAGCCTCTGGCGACGAGCAAGACTTGCCAAGGTGGGACGCATCAGAACCAAGTAAAAACCCAGGCAAGTTGTCCTGGAACGCTTTCCATTCGCTTGCCGAGAGTGAATTCAACAGGCAGGAGAGCGGCAGCCACCGTCCTCCAGCAGTCAGGAGGCTTCGCACACAAGCCCGCTTCTTTGCGGCTTCGTTCTTCGCCTCTTCCAAGCAACCGCGATCTCTGCTTCTCGGAGGCGAAGAAGCGGCTAGTTTGTGCCCAGCTCATTAGAGCAGCAGCGGAGCGCTCCGGAGCGCCTCTTCTGCCGAAAGACGCCGGGAACCGGCACTTCCCTCCGGATAGCTCTGGAGCCGCGCTTCTGCTTCTCAGGTCGTCTCTATCTTAGCGAAAAGCTTTCCCCCTCCATTTGGCAAGGGGAGAGCGTGCCTGCACTGCACACTAACCGCGGTTTGCAAAGAAAGAGGATTTGCTGCACATTCCAAGGACACGGCTCTTTCCGAGGCAATCTGCAACCTGCTGTCAGATGGAAGTGCTCTCTGCCCTCTCCTGCCCAGCTCTAGGTACTAGCGGGCACTTGCCAGCCTGGCCGAGGCAAACAACCTCCAGAGATGTCACAGAGCATAAGTGGAGCACAGATGCTCAAAAGCAGCAAAGCTGAAGAGCCTGGCTCAGCTTCACTAGTGTGCAATTGACTGACTGCGAAGAACAAAGCAGCAGAGCACCGGGCTTCTGGGCGCTGTGAAGGCAATTGCCAAAACCAGGCAGCTGCTCCTTCCCAAGTACAATCAGCTGCCTATGTTCTTGCTTGTCAACAAACTCACCGCTGCCCTTCTTTTCAGCAGCTGCCACCGTCTTCTGCGCATCTCGGAGCCTCTGGCGACGAGCAAGACTTGCCAAGGTGGGACGCATCAGAACCAAGTAAAAACCCAGGCAAGTTGTCCTGGAACGCTTTCCATTCGCTTGCCGAGAGTGAATTCAACAGGCAGGAGAGCGGCAGCCACCGTCCTCCAGCAGTCAGAAGGCTTCGCACACAAGCCCGCTTCTTTGCGGCTTCGTTCTTCGCCTCTTCCAAGCAACCGCGATCTCTGCTTCTCGGAGGCGAAGAAGCGGCTAATTCGCGCACAGCTCAGTAGAGCAGCAGCGGAGCGCTCCGGAGCGCCGCTTCAAGCCGAAAGATGCCGGGAAGCGGCACTTTCCTCCGGAAAGCTCCGGAGCCACGCTTCTGCTTCTCAGGTCGTCTCTATCTTAGCGAAAAGCTTTCCCACTCCATTTGGCAAGGGGAGAGCGTACCTGCACTGCACACTAACCGCGGTTTGCAAAGAAAGAGGATTTGCTGCACATTCCAAGGTCACGGCTCTTTCCGAGGCAATCTGCAACCTGCTGTCAGATGGAAGTGCTCTCTGCCCTCTCCTGCCCAGCTCTAGGTACTAGCGGGCACTTGCCAGCCTGGCCGAGGCAAACAACCTCCAGAGATGTCACAGAGCATAAGTGGAGCACAGATGCTCAAAAGCAGCAAAGCTGAGGAGCCTGGCTCAGCTTCACTAGTGTGCAATTGACTGACTGCGAAAAACAAAGCAGCAGAGCACCGGGCTTCTGGGCGCTGTGAAGGCAATTGCCAAAACCAGGCAGCTGCTCCTTCCCAAGCACAGGCAGCTGCCTATGTTCTTGCTTGTCGACAAACTCACCGCTGCCCTTCTTTTCAGCAGCTGCCACCGTCTTCTGTGCATCTCGGAGCCTCTGGCGACGAGCAAGACTTGCCAAGGTGGGACGCATCAGAACCAAGTAAAAACCCAGGCAAGTTGTCCTGGAACGCTTTCCATTCGCTTGCCGAGAGTGAATTCAACAGGCAGGAGAGCGGCAGCCACCGTCCTCCAGCAGTCAGGAGGCTTCGCACACAAGCCCGCTTCTTTGCGGCTTCGTTCTTCGCCTCTTCCAAGCAACCGCGATCTCTGCTTCTCGGAGGCGAAGAAGCGGCTAATTCGCGCACAGCTCAGTAGAGCAGCAGCGGAGCGCTCCGGAGCGCCGCTTCAAGCCGAAAGACGCCGGGAAGCGGCACTTTCCTCCGGAAAGCTCCGGAGCCACGCTTCTGCTTCTCAGGTCGTCTCTATCTTAGCGAAAAGCTTTCCCAGTCCATTTGGCAAGGGGAGAGCGTACCTGCACTGCACACTAACCGCGGTTTGCAAAGAAAGAGGATTTGCTGCACATTCCAAGGTCACGGCTCTTTCCGAGGCAATCTGCAACCTGCTGTCAGATGGAAGTGCTCTCTGCCCTCTCCTGCCCAGCTCTAGGTACTAGCGGGCACTTTCCAGCCTGGCCGAGGCAAACAACCTCGAGAGATGTCACAGAGCATAAGTGGAGCACAGATGCTCAAAAGCAGCAAAGCTGAGGAGCCTGGCTCAGCTTCACTAGTGTGCAATTGACTGACTGCGAAAAACAAAGCAGCAGAGCACCGGGCTTCTGGGCGCTGTGAAGGCAATTGCCAAAACCAGGCAGCTGCTCCTTCCCAAGCACAGTCAGCTGCCTACGTTCTTGCTTGTCGACAAACTCACCGCTGCCCTTCTTTTCAGCAGCTGCCACCGTCTTCTGTGCATCTCGGAGCCTCTGGCGACGAGCAAGACTTGCCAAGGTGGGACGCATCAGGACCAAGTAAAAACCCAGGCAAGTTGTCCTGGAACGCTTTCCATTCGCTTGCCGAGAGTGAATTCAACAGGCAGGAGAGCGGCAGCCACCGTCCTCCAGCAGTCTGAAGGCTTCGCACACAAGCCCGCTTCTTTGCGGTTTCGTTCTTCGCCTCTTCCAAGCAACCGCGATCTCTGCTTCTCGGAGGCGAAGAAGCGGCTAGTTCGCGCACAGCTCAGTAGAGCGGCAGCGGAGCGCTCCGGAGCGCCTCTTCTGCCGAAAGACGCCGGGAAGCGGCACTTTCCTCCGGAAAGCTCCGGAGCCGCGCTTCTGCTTCTCATGTCGTCTCTATCTTAGCGAAAAGCTTTCCCACTCCATTTGGCAAGGGGAGAGTGTACCTGCACTGCACACTAACCGCGGTTTGCAAAGAAAGAGGATTTGCTGCACATTCCAAGGACACGGCTCTTTCCGAGGCAATCTGCAACCTGCTGTCAGATGGAAGTGCTCTCTGCCCTCTCCTGCCCTGCTCTAAGTACTAGCAGGCACTTTCCAGCCTGGCCGAGGCAAACAACCTCGAGAGATGTCACAGAGCATAAGTGGAGCACAGATGCTCAAAAGCAGCAAAGCTGAGGAGCCTGGCTCAGCTTCACTAGTGTGCAATTGACTGACTGCGAAAAACAAAGCAGCAGAGCACCGGGCTTCTGGGCGCTGTGAAGGCAATTGCCAAAACCAGGCAGCTGCTCCTTCCCAAGCACAGGCAGCTGCCTATGTTCTTGCTTGTCGACAAACTCACCGCTGCCCTTCTTTTCAGCAGCTGCCACCGTCTTCTGTGCATCTCGGAGCCTCTGGCGACGAGCAAGACTTGCCAAGGTGGGACGCATCAGGACCAAGTAAAAACCCAGGCAAGTTGTCCTGGAACGCTTTCCATTCACTTGCCGAGAGTGAATTCAACAGGCAGGAGAGCGGCAGCCACCGTCCTCCAGCAGTCGGAAGGCTTCGCACACAAGCCCGCTTCTTTGCGGTTTCGTTCTTCGCCTCTTCCAAGCAACCGCGATCTCTGCTTCTCGGAGGCGAAGAAGCGGCTAGTTCGCGCACAGCTCAGTAGAGCGGCAGCGGAGCGCTCCGGAGCGCCTCTTCTGCCGAAAGACGCCGGGAACCGGCACTTCCCTCCGGATAGCTCCGGAGCCGCGCTTCTGCTTCTCTAGTCATCTCTAGCTTAGCGAAAAGCTTTCCCACTCCATTTGGCAAGGGGAGAGCGTACCTGCACTGCACACTAACCGCGGTTTGCAAAGAAAGAGGATTTGCTGCACATTCCAAGGACACGGCTCTTTCCGAGGCAATCTGCAACCTGCTGTCAGATGGAAGTGCTCTCTGCCCTCTCCTGCCCAGCTCTAGGTACTAGCAGGCACTTTCCAGCCTGGCCGAGGCAAACAACCTCCAGAGATGTCACAGAGCATAAGTGGAGCACAGATGCTCAAAAGCAGCAAAGCTGAAGAGCCTGGCTCAGCTTCACTAGTGTGCAATTGACTGACTGCGAAAAACAAAGCAGCAGAGCACCGGGCTTCTGGGCGCTGTGAAGGCAATTGCCAAAACCAGGCAGCTGCTCCTTCCCAAGCACAGGCAGCTGCCTATGTTCTTGCTTGTCGACAAACTCACCGCTGCCCTTCTTTTCAGCAGCTGCCACCGTCTTCTGTGCATCTCGGAGCCTCTGGCGACGAGCAAGACTTGCCAAGGTGGGACGCATCAGGACCAAGTAAAAACCCAGGCAATTTGTCCTGGAACGCTTTCCATTCACTTGCCGAGAGTGAATTCAACAGGCAGGAGAGCGGCAGCCACCGTCCTCCAGCAGTCGGAAGGCTTCGCACACAAGCCCGCTTCTTTGCGGCTTCGTTCTTCGCCTCTTCCAAGCAACCGCGATCTCTGCCTCTCGGAGCCGAAGAAGCGGCTAGTTCGCGCACAGCTCAGTAGAGCGGCAGCGGAGCGCTCCGGAGCGCCTCTTCTGCCGAAAGACGCCGGGAAGCGGCACTTCCCTCTGGGTAGCTCCGGAGCCGCGCTTCTGCTTCTCATGTCGTCTCTATCTTAGCGAAAAGCTTTCCCACTCCATTTGGCAAGGGGAGAGCGTGCCTGCACTGCACACTAACCGCGGTTTGCAAAGAAAGAGGATTTGCTGCACATTCCAAGGTCATGGCTCTTTCCGAGGCAATCTGCAACCTGCTGTCAGATGGAAGTGCTCTCTGCCCTCTCCTGCCCAGCTCTAGGTACTAGCGGGCACTTTCCAGCCTGGCCGAGGCAAACAACCTCGAGAGATGTCACAGAGCATAAGTGGAGCACAGATGCTCAAAAGCAGCAAAGCTGAGGAGCCTGGCTCAGCTTCACTAGTGTGCAATTGACTGACTGCGAAAAACAAAGCAGCAGAGCACCGGGCTTCTGGGCGCTGTGAAGGCAATTGCCAAAACCAGGCAGCTGCTCCTTCCCAAGCACAGGCAGCTGCCTATGTTCTTGCTTGTCGACAAACTCACCGCTGCCCTTCTTTTCAGCAGCTGCCACCGTCTTCTGTGCATCTCGGAGCCTCTGGCGACGAGCAAGACTTGCCAAGGTGGGACGCATCAGGACCAAGTAAAAACCCAGGCAAGTTGTCCTGGAACGCTTTCCATTCACTTGCCGAGAGTGAATTCAACAGGCAGGAGAGCGGCAGCCACCGTCCTCCAGCAGTCGGAAGGCTTCGCACACAAGCCCGCTTCTTTGCGGTTTCGTTCTTCGCCTCTTCCAAGCAACCGCGATCTCTGCTTCTCGGAGGCGAAGAAGCTGCTAGTTCGCGCACAGCTCAGTAGAGCGGCAGCGGAGCGCTCCGGAGCGCCTCTTCTGCCGAAAGACGCCGGGAACCGGCACTTCCCTCCGGATAGCTCCGGAGCCGCGCTTCTGCTTCTCTAGTCATCTCTAGCTTAGCGAAAAGCTTTCCCACTCCATTTGGCAAGGGGAGAGCGTACCTGCACTGCACACTAACCGCGGTTTGCAAAGAAAGAGGATTTGCTGCACATTCCAAGGACACGGCTCTTTCCGAGGCAATCTGCAACCTGCTGTCAGATGGAAGTGCTCTCTGCCCTCTCCTGCCCAGCTCTAGGTACTAGCAGGCACTTTCCAGCCTGGCCGAGGCAAACAACCTCCAGAGATGTCACAGAGCATAAGTGGAGCACAGATGCTCAAAAGCAGCAAAGCTGAAGAGCCTGGCTCAGCTTCACTAGTGTGCAATTGACTGACTGCGAAAAACAAAGCAGCAGAGCACCGGGCTTCTGGGCGCTGTGAAGGCAATTGCCAAAACCAGGCAGCTGCTCCTTCCCAAGCACAGGCAGCTGCCTATGTTCTTGCTTGTCGACAAACTCACCGCTGCCCTTCTTTTCAGCAGCTGCCACCGTCTTCTGTGCATCTCGGAGCCTCTGGCGACGAGCAAGACTTGCCAAGGTGGGACGCATCAGGACCAAGTCAAAACCCAGGCAAGTTGTCCTGGAACGCTTTCCATTCACTTGCCGAGAGTGAATTCAACAGGCAGGAGAGCGGCAGCCACCGTCCTCCAGCAGTCGGAAGGCTTCGCACACAAGCCCGCTTCTTTGCGGCTTCGTTCTTCGCCTCTTCCAAGCAACCGCGATCTCTGCCTCTCGGAGCCGAAGAAGCGGCTAGTTCGCGCACAGCTCAGTAGAGCGGCAGCGGAGCGCTCCGGAGCGCCTCTTCTGCCGAAAGACGCCGGGAAGCGGCACTTCCCTCCGGAAAGCTCCGGAGCCGCGCTTCTGCTTCTCATGTCGTCTCTATCTTAGCGAAAAGCTTTCCCACTCCATTTGGCAAGGGGAGAGCGTACCTGCACTGCACACTAACCGCGGTTTGCAAAGAAAGAGGATTTGCTGCACATTCCAAGGTCACGGCTCTTTCCGAGGCAATCTGCAACCTGCTGTCAGATGGAAGTGCTCTCTGCCCTCTCCTGCCCAGCTCTAGGTACTAGCGGGCACTTTCCAGCCTGGCCGAGGCAAACAACCTCGAGAGATGTCACAGAGCATAAGTGGAGCACAGATGCTCAAAAGCAGCAAAGCTGAGGAGCCTGGCTCAGCTTCACTAGTGTGCAATTGACTGACTGCGAAAAACAAAGCAGCAGAGCACCGGGCTTCTGGGCGCTGTGAAGGCAATTGCCAAAACCAGGCAGCTGCTCCTTCCCAAGCACAGGCAGCTGCCTATGTTCTTGCTTGTCGACAAACTCACCGCTGCCCTTCTTTTCAGCAGCTGCCACCGTCTTCTGTGCATCTCGGAGCCTCTGGCGACGAGCAAGACTTGCCAAGGTGGGACGCATCAGGACCAAGTAAAAACCCAGGCAAGTTGTCCTGGAACGCTTTCCATTCACTTGCCGAGAGTGAATTCAACAGGCAGGAGAGCGGCAGCCACCGTCCTCCAGCAGTCGGAAGGCTTCGCACACAAGCCCGCTTCTTTGCGGTTTCGTTCTTCGCCTCTTCCAAGCAACCGCGATCTCTGCTTCTCGGAGGCGAAGAAGCGGCTAGTTCGCGCACAGCTCAGTAGAGCGGCAGCGGAGCGCTCCGGAGCGCCTCTTCTGCCGAAAGACGCCGGGAACCGGCACTTCCCTCCGGATAGCTCCGGAGCCGCGCTTCTGCTTCTCTAGTCATCTCTAGCTTAGCGAAAAGCTTTCCCACTCCATTTGGCAAGGGGAGAGCGTACCTGCACTGCACACTACCCGCGGTTTGCAAAGAAAGAGGATTTGCTGCACATTCCAAGGACACGGCTCTTTCCGAGGCAATCTGCAACCTGCTGTCAGATGGAAGTGCTCTCTGCCCTCTCCTGCCCTGCTCTAGCTACTAGCGGGCACTTGCCAGCCTGGCCGAGGCAAACAACCTCCAGAGATGTCACAGAGCATAAGTGGAGCACAGATGCTCAAAAGCAGCAAAGCTGAGGAGCCTGGCTCAGCTTCACTAGTGTGCAATTGACTGACTGCGAAAAACAAAGCAGCAGAGCACCGGGCTTCTGGGCGCTGTGAAGGCAATTGCCAAAACCAGGCAGCTGCTCCTTCCCAAGCACAGGCAGCTGCCTATGTTCTTGCTTGTCGACAAACTCACCGCTGCCCTTCTTTTCAGCAGCTGCCACCGTCTTCTGTGCATCTCGGAGCCTCTGGCGACGAGCAAGACTTGCCAAGGTGGGACGCATCAGGACCAAGTCAAAACCCAGGCAAGTTGTCCTGGAACGCTTTCCATTCGCTTGCCGAGAGTGAATTCAAGAGGCAGGAGAGCGGCAGCCACCGTCCTCCAGCAGTCAGAAGGCTTCGCACACAAGCCCGCTTCTTTGCGGCTTCGTTCTTCGCCTCTTCCAAGCAACCGTGATCTCTGCTTCTCGGAGGCGAAGAAGCGGCTAGTTTGCGCACAGCTCAGTAGAGCAGCAGTGGAGCGCTCCGGAGCGCCTCTTCTGCCGAAAGACGCCGGGAAGCGGCACTTCCCTCTGGGTAGCTCCGGAGCCGCGCTTCTGCTTCTCTAGTCATCTCTATCTTAGCGAAAAGCTTTCCCCCTCCATTTGGCAAGGGGAGAGCGTACCTGCACTGCACACTAACCGCGGTTTGCAAAGAAAGAGGATTTGCTGCACATTCCAAGGACACGGCTCTTTCCGAGGCAATCTGCAACCTGCTGTCAGATGGAAGTGCTCTCTGCCCTCTCCTGCCCAGCTCTAGGTACTAGCGGGCACTTTCCAGCCTGGCCGAGGCAAACAACCTCGAGAGATGTCACAGAGCATAAGTGGAGCACAGATGCTCAAAAGCAGCAAAGCTGAAGAGCCTGGCTCAGCTTCACTAGTGTGCAATTGACTGACTGCGAAAAACAAAGCAGCAGAGCACTGGGCTTCTGGGTGCTGTGAAGGCAATTGCCAAAACCAGGCAGCTGCTCCTTCCCAAGCACAGGCAGCTGCCTATGTTCTTGCTTGTCGACAAACTCACCGCTGCCCTTCTTTTCAGCAGCTGCCACCGTCTTCTGTGCATCTCGGAGCCTCTGGCGACGAGCAAGACTTGCCAAGGTGGGACGCATCAGGACCAAGTCAAAACCCAGGCAAGTTGTCCTGGAACGCTTTCCATTCACTTGCCGAGAGTGAATTCAACAGGCAGGAGAGCGGCAGCCACCGTCCTCCAGCAGTCGGAAGGCTTCGCACACAAGCCCGCTTCTTTGCGGCTTCGTTCTTCGCCTCTTCCAAGCAACCGCGATCTCTGCCTCTCAAAGCCGAAGAAGCGGCTAATTCGCGCGCAGCTCAGTAGAGCGGCAGCGGAGCGCTCCGGAGCGCCTCTTCTGCCGAAAGACGCCGGGAACCGGCACTTCCCTCCGGATAGCTCCGGAGCCGCGCTTCTGCTTCTCAGGTCGTCTCTATCTTAGAGAAAAGCTTTCCCCCTCCATTTGGCAAGGGGAGAGCATACCTGCACTGCACACTAACCGCGGTTTGCAAAGAAAGAGGATTTGCTGCACATTCCAAGGTCACGGCTCTTTCCGAGGCAATCTGCAACCTGCTGTCAGATGGAAGTGCTCTCTGCCCTCTCCTGCCCAGCTCTAGGTACTAGCGGGCACTTTCCAGCCTGGCCGAGGCAAACAACCTCGAGAGATGTCACAGAGCATAAGTGGAGCACAGATGCTCAAAAGCAGCAAAGCTGAAGAGCCTGGCTCAGCTTCACTAGTGTGCAATTGACTGACTGCGAAAAACAAAGCAGCAGAGCACCGGGCTTCTGGGCACTGTGAAGACAATTGCCAAAACCAGGCAGCTGCTCCTTCCCAAGCACACTCAGCTGCCTATGTTCTTGCTTGTCGACAAACTCACCGCTGCCCTTCTTTTCAGCAGCTGCCACCGTCTTCTGTGCATCTCGGAGCCTCTGGCGACGAGCAAGACTTGCCAAGGTGGGACGCATCACGACCAAGTAAAAACCCAGGCAAGTTGTCATGGAACGCTTTCCATTCGCTTGCCGAGAGTGAAGTCAACAGGCAGGAGAGCGGTAGCCACCGTCCTCCGGCAGTCTGAAGGCTTCGCACACAAGCCCGCTTCTTTGAGCCTTTGTTCTTCGCGTATTCCTAACGCGAAGGTCCTAAGGTCTCCAGGGACCTGTGGCTTGAGTGGCCGGCCGCCACCAAAATATCCAAACGATTAAGGATGTGTCCAAGACCCAACCTGCCCCCACCTCAAACCTGTGCTGCCCTGACAGTCCCAAGGGAATCCTACAAACTGACATCAGGCACCTGGACTGGCCCCTTTACTTTCCAAGAAATAATTTCCGGTAATTTTCTACCAGGGCCTGTGTCCCTGAGTGGCCGAACGCCTCCAAAATTTTCAAAAGATTAAGGATTTGTCCCAGACCGTACGTGCCCACCCCTAAAATTTTAACTGCCCTGACAGTCCCAAAGGAACCCTACCACCTGACAACTGCAGGAACCTAGGTTGGCCACTTTTCCTTCACAGGGAATAGGGCCGGTCTTTGTCTCCAGGGTCCTGTGGCCTTGAGTGGCCGGCCGCCTTCAAAAAATCCAAACAATTAAAGATATGTCCCAGACCCAACCTGCCCCCCACCTCAAATTTGTGCTCCTCCATCAGTCCCAGGGAACCCTCCCAACTGACAGCAGCACCCTGGGCCGGCCCCTTTTTGTTCCAAGAAGAAATTGCCAGTCTTCGCCTCCAGGGGTCTGTGGCCCAGAGTGGCCGGACGCCTCCAAATATTCAAACAATTAAAGATATGTCCCAGACCTAACCTGCCCCCACCTCAAAACTGTGCTGCCCTGACAGTCCCAAGGGAACCCTACAAACTGACATCAGGATTCTGGGCCTGCCCCTTTTCTTTCCAAGAACAAATGGCCAGTCATTTTCTCCAGGGGGCTGTGGCCCTGAGTGGCCGGACGCCTCCAAAATATTCAAACGATTAAAGATATGTCCCAGACCCAACCTGCCCACACCTCAAATTTGTGCTGCCCTGTCAGTCCCAGGGAACCCTTCCAACTGACGTCAGTAACTTGGGCTGGCCACATTTCCTTCCCAGAAAAAATGGCTGGTCTTTGTCTCCAGAAGCCTGTGTCCCTGAGAGGATGGACACCTCCAAAAATTCCAAACGATTAAAGATGTGTCCAAGACCCAACCTGCCCCCACCTCAAACCTGTGCTGCCCTGACTGTCCCAAGGGAACTCTGCAAACTGACATCAGGAACCCTGGCTGGCCACTTTCATTTCCAAGAAAAAAAGGCAGGTTTTTTCACCAGGGGCCTGTGGCCCTGAGTGGTCGGCCGCCTCCAGAAAATCCAAATGATTACTGATATGTCCCAGACCCAACCTGCCCCCACCTCAAACCTGTGCTGCCCTGACAGTCCCAAGGGAACCCTATAGACAGAAAAGGAACCTGGGCTGGCAACTTTTCTTTCCCAGGGAAAAGGGCCGGTCTTTGCATACAGGGGCTTGTGCCCCTGAGTGGCCGGCCGCCTCCAAAAAATCCAAACGTTTAAAGATATGTCCCAGACCCAACCTGCCCCCAGCTCAAACCTGTGCTGCCCTGACAGTCCCAAGGGAACGTTTTACACAGACATCAAGAACTTGGGCTGGCAACTTTTCATTCACAGGGAAAAGGGCCGGTGTTTGTCTCCAGGAGCCTGTGGCCCTGAGTGGTTGACTGAATCAAAAAAATCCAAACGATTAGGGATATGTCCCAGACCCAACCTGCCCCCCACCTCAAATTTGTGCTGCCCTGACAGTCCCAAGGGAACCCTACAAACTGACATCAGGAACCTGGGCTGACCACTTTTCCTTCCCAGGAAAAGGGCCGGTCTTTTTCTCCAGGGGCCTGTGTCACTGAGTGGCTGGTTTCCGCAAAAGTACACAAACAATAAAGTATATGTCCCAGACCCAACAGGCTCCCACAAAAAAATTGTGCTGCCCTGTCAGTCCCAGGGAACCCTATAAACTAACAGCAGGAACCTGGGCTGGCCACTTCCCTTTACAAGAAAGAATGGCCGGACATTTTCTCCAGGTGCCTGTGGCCCTGAGTGGTCGGACGCCTCCAAAATATTCAAACGATTAAGGATATGTCCCAGACCCAACCTGCCCCCACCTCAAACCTCTGCTGCCCTGACAGTCCCAAGGGAACCCTACCACCTGATACCAGCAACCATAGATGGAAACCTTTCCTTCCCAGGGAAAAGGGCCGGTCTTTTCTCCAGGGACCTGTGGCCTTGAGTGGCCGGCCGCCTCCAAAATATTCAAATGATTAAGGATATGTCCTAGACCCAAATTGCCCCCACCTCAAATTTGTGCTGCCCTGTCAGTCCCAGGGAACCCTTCCAACTGACGTCAGTAACTTGGGCTGGCCACATTTCCTTCCCAGAAAAAATGGCTGGTCTTTGTCTCCAGAAGCCTGTGTCCCTGAGAGGATGGACACCTCCAAAAATTCCAAACGATTAAGGATGTGTCCAAGACCCAACATGCCCCCACCTCAAACCTGTGCTGCCCTGACTGTCCCAAGGGAACTCTACAAACTGACATCAGGAACCTTGGCTGGCCACTTTCATTTCCAAGAAAAACAGGCAGGTTTTTTCACCAGGGGCCTGTGGCCCTGAGTGGTCGGCTGCCTCCAGAAAATCCAAATGATTACTGATATGTCCCAGACCCAACCTGCCCCCACCTCAAACCTGTGCTGCCCTGACAGTCCCAAGGGAACCCTACATACTGACTGCAGGAAACGGGGCTGGCCACTTTTTCTTCCAAGAGAAAAGGGCCGGTGTTTGTCTCTAATGAGCCTGTGGCCCTGAGTGGTCGGGCACCTCAAAAAAATCCAAATGATTAAGGAAATGTCCCAGACCCAACCTGCCCCCACCTCAAATTTGTGCTGCCCCGACAGTCCCAAGGGAACCCTATAAACAGAAGAGGAACCTGGGCTGGCAACTTTTCCTTCCCAGGGAAAAGGGCTGGTCTTTGCCTACAGGGGCTTGTGCCCCTGAGTGGCCGGCCGCCTCCAAAAAATCCAAATGATTAAGGATATGTCCCAGACCCAACTTGCCACCCCCTCAAATTTGTGCTGCCCTGACAGTCGCAACGGAACCCTACAAACTGACATCAGGAACCTGGGCTGGCAACCTTTCCTTCACAGGGAAAAGTTCCGGTTTTATTTTCCAGGGGCCTGTGGCCCTGAGTGGCTGGCCACCTCCAAAAAATCCAAACTATTAAAGATGTGTCCCAGACCCAACCTGCCCCCACCTCAAATTTGTGCTGCCCTGTCAGTCCAGGGAACCCAACAAACTGACAGCAGGAACGTGGGCTGGCCCCTTTTCTTTCCAAGAAAAAAAGGCGGGTCTTTTTCTCCAGGAGCCTGTGGACCTGAGAGCCCAGACGCATCCAAAAAAATCCGAACCTTAGAGGATATGTCCGAGACCCAACCTGCCCCCACCTCAAACCTGTGCTGCCCTGAAAGACCCAAGGGAACTCTACAAACTGACACCAGGAATCTGGGCTGGTAACTTTCCCTTCACAGGGAAAAGGGCCGGCTTTTGCCAAAAAGGGCCTGTGGCCCTGAGTGGCCAGACGCCTCCAGAAAATCCGAACGATTGAGGATATATCCCAGACAAAACCTGCCCCCACCTCAAACCTTTGCTGCCCTGAAAGACCCAAGGGAACTCTACAAACTGACACCAGGAATCTGGGCTGGTAACTTTCCCTTCACAAGGAAAAGGGCCGGCTTTTGCCGAAAGGGGCCCTGTGGCCCGGAGTGGTCGGCCGCCTCCAGAAAATCCAAACGATTACTTATATGTCCCAGACCCAACCTGCCCCCATCTCAAACTTGCGGTTCCCTGACAGTCCCAATGGATCTCTACCAACTGACTTTGGGAACCTAGGCTGGCCACTTTTCCTTCACATGGAAAAGGACCGGCCTTTGCCTCCAGGGGCGTGTGGCCTTGAGTGGCTGGCCGCCACCAAAAAATCCAAACGATTAAGGATATGTCCCAGACCCAACCTGCCCCCACCTCAAACCTCTGCTGCCCTGACAGTCCCAAGGGAACCCTACCACCTGACACCAGCAACCATAGATGGAAACCTTTCCTTCCCAGGGAAAAGGGCCGGTCTTTTCTCCAGGGACCTGTGGCCTTGAGTGGCCGGCCGCCTCCAAAATATTCAAATGATTAAGGATATGTCCTAGACCCAAATTGCCCCCACCTCAAATTTGTGCTGCCATGACAGTCCCAAGGGAACCCTACCAACTGACAGCAGGAACCTGGGCTGGCAACCTTTCCTTCACAGGGAAAAGGGCCGGTCTTATTCTCCAGGGGCCTGTGGCCCTGAGTAGTCGTACGCCTCCAAAGAATCCAAACAATTAAAGATATGTCCCAGACCTAACCTGCCCCCACCTCAAATTTGTGCTGCCATGACAGTCCCAAGGGAACCCTACTAACTGACAGCAGGAACCTGGGCTGGCAACCTTTCCTTCACAGGGAAAAGGGACGGTCTTATTCTCCAGGGGCCTGTGGCCCACAGTGGCCGACCATATCCAAAAAATCCCAATGACTGGCGATGCGTCCCAGACACACCTGCCTCCACCTCAAATTTGTGCTGCCCTTAGCGTCCCATGGGAACCCTACAAACTGACAGCAGGAACGTGGGCTGGCCACTTCTCCTTCCAAGAAATAATGGCCGGACATTTTCTCCAGGTGCCTGTGGCCCTGAGTGGTCGGACGCCTCCAAAATATTCAAACGTTTAAAGATATGTCCCAGACCTAACCTGCCCCCACCTCAAATTTGTGCTGCCCTGACAGTCCCAAGGGAACCCTACATACTGACTGCAGGAAACGGGGCTGGCCACTTTTTCTTCCAAGAGAAAAGGGCCGGTGATTGTCTCTAATGAGCCTGTGGCCCTGAGTGGTTGACCGAATCAAAAAAATCCAAACGATTAAAGATATGTCCCAGACCCAACCTGCCCCCCACCTCAAATTTGTGCTGCCCTGTCAGTCCAGGGAACGCAACAAACTGACACCAGGAACCTGGGATGGCCCCTTTTCTTTCCAAGAACAAATGGCCGGTCATTTTCTCCAGGGGCCTGTTTACCTGAGTTGCCAGATGCCTCCAAAAATCCAAACTATTAAGGATATGTCCCAGACCCAACTTGCCCCCACCTCAAATTTCACCTGCCCTGACAGTCCCAAGGGAACCCTACAAACTGACAGCAGGAGCCTGGGCTGGCAACCTTTCCTTCTCATGGAAGAGGGCCAGTCTTTGTCTCCAGGGGCCTGTGGCCTTGAGTGGCCGGCCTCCTCCAAAAAATCCAAACAATTAAAGATATGTCCCAGACCCAACCTGCCCCCCACCTCAAATTTGTGCTGCCCTGTCAGTCCCAGGGAACTCTCCCAACTGACAGCAGGAACCTGGGCTGGCCACTTCTCTTTACAAGAACAAATGGCCGGTCATTTTCTCCAAGAGGCTGAGGCCCAGAGTGGCCGGACGCCTCCAAATATTCAAATGATTAAAGATATGTCACAGACCCAACCTGCCCCCACCTCAAACCTGTGTTGCCCTGACAGTCCCAAGGGAACCCAACAAACTGACATCAGGATTCTGGGCCTGCCCCTTTTCTTTCCAAGAACAAATGGCCGGTCATTTTCTCCAGGGGGCTGTGGCCCTGAGTGGCCGGACGCCTCCAAAATATTCAAACGATTAAAGATATGTCCCAGACCCAACCTGCCCACACCTCAAATTTGTGCTGCCCTTAATGTCCCAAGGGAACTCTACAAACTGACAGCAGGAACCTGGGATGGCCACTTTTCTTTCCAAGAAAAAATAGCCAGACTTTGTCTCTAAGGGGCCTGTGGCCCTGAGTAGTCGTACGCCTCCAAAGAATCCAAACAATTAAAGATATGTCCCAGACCTAACCTGCCCCCACCTCAAATTTGTGCTGCCATGACAGTCCCAAGGGAACCCTACCAACTGACAGCAGGAACCTGGGCTGGCAACCTTTCCTTCACAGGGAAAAGGGCCGGTCTTATTCTCCAGGGGCCTGTGGCCCACAGTGGCCGACCATATCCAAAAAATCCCAACGATTGGCGATGCGTCCCAGACCCAACCTGCCCCCACAGCAAAACCTGTGCTGCCTTTACAGTCCCAAGGGAACCCTACAAACTGACAGCAGGAACCTGGGCTGGCCGCTTCTCTTTCCAAGAAATAATGGCTGGACATTTTCTCCAGGTGCCTGTGGCCCTGAGTGGTCGGACGCCTCCAAAATATTCAAACAATTAAAGATATGTCCCAGACCTAACCGGCCCCCACCTCAAATTTGTGCTGCCCTGTATGTCCCAGGGAACCCTGTAAACTAACAGCAGGAACCTAGTCTGGCCCCTTTTCTTTCCAAGAACAAATGGCCGGTCTTTGTCTCCAGGAGCCTGTGGCCCTGAGTGGCCGGACGCCTCTAAAATATTCAAACGATTAAAGATATGTCCCAGACCTAACCTGCCCCCACCTCAAACCTGTGCTGCCCTGACAGCCCCAAGGGAACCCTACCAACTGACAGCAGGAACCTGGGCTGGAAACCTTTCCTTCTCATGGAAGAGGGCCGGTCTTTGCCTCCAGGGGCCTATGGCCCTGAGTGGCCGGCCTCCTCCAAAAAATACAAACATTTCAAGATATGTCCCAGACCGACCCTCCCCCACCTCAAATTTGTGCTACCCTGACAGTCCCAAGGGAAGCCTCCCAACTGACAGCAGGAACCTGGGCTGGCAACTTTTCATTCACAGGGAAAAGGGCCGGTCTTTTCTCCAGGGGCCTTTTGACCTGAGAGGCCGGGCACCTCAAAAAAATCAACCGATCAAGGATGTCTCCCAGAACCAACGTACGTCCACCTCAAACCTTTGCTGACCTGACAGTCCCAAGGGAACTATACAAACTGACAGCAGGAACGTGGGCTGGCCACTTTTCTTTCCAAGAAAAAAAGGCAGGTCTTTTTCTCCAGGAGCCTGTGGACCTGAGAGGCCAGGCGCATCCAAAAAAATCCGAACATTTGAGGATATGTCCCAGACCCAACGTGCCCCCACCTCAAACCTGTGCTGCCCTGACAGTCCCAAGGGAACCCTACCACCTGACACCAGCAACCATAGATGGAAACCTTTCCTTCCCAGGGAAAAGGGCCGGTCTTTTCTCCAGGGGCCTGTGGCCCTGAGTGGCCAGCCACCTCCAAAAAATCCAAATGATTACTGATATGTCCTAGACCCAAATTGCCCCCGCCTCAAATTTGTGCTGCCCTTAATGTCCCAAGGGAACCCTACAAACTGACAGCAGGAACGTGGGATGGCCACTTTTCTTTCCAAGAAAAAATAGCCAGACTTTGTCTCTAAGGGGCCTGTGGCCCTGAGTAGTCGGACGCCTCCAAAGAATCCAAACAATTAAAGATATGTCCCAGACCTAACCTGCCCCCACCTCAAACCTGTGCTGCCCTGACAGTCCCAAGGGAACCCTACAAACTGATAGCAGGAACCTAGTCTGGAAACCTTTCCGTCTCATGGAAGAGGGCCGGTCTTTGTCTCCAGGGGGCTGTGGCCTTGAGTGGCCGGACGCCTCCAAAAAATCCAAACAATTAAAGATATGTCCCAGACCTAACCTGCCCCCACCTCAAATTTGTGCTGCCCTGTCAGTCCCAGGGAACCCTTCCAACTGACGTCAGTAACTTGGGCTGGCAACATTTCCTTCCCAGAAAAAATGGCTGGTCTTTGTCTCCAGAAGCCTGTGTCCCTGAGAGGATGGACACCTCCAAAAATTCCAAACGATTAAGGATGTGTCCAAGACCCAACCTGCCCCCACCTCAAACCTTTGCTGCCCTGACTGTCCCAAGGGAACTCTACAAACTGACATCAAGAACCCTGGCTGGCCACTTTCATTTCCAAGAAAAACAGGCAGGTTTTTTCACCAGGGGCCTGTGGCCCTGAGTGGTCGGCTGCCTCCAGAAAATCCAAATGATTACTGATATGTCCCAGACCCAACCTGCCCCCACCTCAAACCTGTGCTGCCCTGACAGTCCCAAGGGAACCCTACATACTGACTGCAGGAAACGGGGCTGGCCACTTTTTCTTCCAAGAGAAAAGGGACGGTGTTTGTCTCTAATGAGCCTGTGGCCCTGAGTGGACGTCTGCCTCCAGAAAATCTAGTCGATTAAGTATATGTCCCAGACCCAACCTGCCCCCACCTCAAATTTGTGCTGCCCTGACAGTCCCAAGGGAACCCTATAAACAGAAGAGGAACCTGGACTGGCCACTTTTCCTTCCCAGGGAAAAGGACCGGTCTTTTTTTCCAGGGGCCTGTATCCCTCAGAGACCTGCCGTCTGCAAATAATCCAAACAACGAAGGATATGTACCAGACATAACCTGCCCCCACCTATAATTTGTGCTGCCCTGACAGTCACAAGGGAACTCTACAAACTGATATCAGGAACCCTGGCTGAACACATTTCTTTCCAAGAAATAATGGCCTGTCTCTGTCTCCAGGGTCCTGTGTCCCTGAGAGGCTAAACGCCTCCAAAAATCATAATGATTAAAAACATGTCCCAGACCCAACCTGCCCCCACCTGACATTTGTGCTGCCCTGACAGTCCCAAGGGAACTCTACCAACTGACATCAGGAACCTGGGCCAGCCACGTTTCTTTATGGGATAAAGGGCCGGTCTTTACTCCACAAGCCTGTGGCCCTGAGTGGCCAGCCACCTCCAAAAAATCCAAACAACGGAGGATATGTCCCAGACGCAACCTGCCCCAAACTCAAACCTGTGCTGCCCTGACAGTCCCAAGGGATCCCTACCAACTGACAACACGATCCTGGGCTGGCAACTTTTCCTTCCAAGGTAAAAGGGCCTAGCCTTGTCTCCAGGCGCCTCTGTCCCTGAGTGGCCTGATGCCTCCAAAAAAAAACAGATGATTAAGGATATGTCCAAGACCCAACCTGGCCCCTCTTGAAATATGTGCTTCCCTAACAGTCCCAAGGGAACCCTAACAACTGACATCAGGAACCCGGGCTGGCAACTTCTCCTTCCCAGGGAAAAGGGCCAGTGTTTCTCTCCAGGCACCCCTGTCCCTCAGTGGCCAGCTGTCTCCAAAATATCCAAACAATTAAGGATATGCCCCACACCCAACCTGCCCCCACCTTAAACCTGTGCTGCCCTGACAGCCCCAAGGGAACTCTACAAACTGACATCAGGGACCTGGGCTGGCAACTTTTCCTTCCTAGGAAAAAGGGCCAGTCTTTTTCTCCCTGGGCCTGTGTCACTGAGTGGCAAGTTTCCGCCAAAAAATCCAAACGATTAAGGATATATCCCAGACTCAACTTGCCCCCGCCTCAAATTTCTGCTGCCCGTACAGTTCCAAGGGGACCCTACCAGCTGAAATCAGGAACCTGGGCAAGCCACGTTTCTTTCAAGGAAAAAAGGCCGGTCTTTGTCTCCACGAGCCTTTGGCCCTGAGTGGTCGGCCACCTCTAGAAAATCCAAACGATTAAGGATGTGTCCAAACCCAACCTGCCCCCACCGCAAACCTGTGCTGCCCTGACAGTCCCAAGGGAACCCTACAAACTGACATCAGGAACCTGGGCTGGCCACTTTTCTTTCCCAGGGAAAAGGGCCGGTCTTTGTCTCCAGGGGCTGAGGCCCTGAGTGGCCGGCTGCCTGCAAAATATCCGAACGGACGAGGATATGTCCCAGACCCAACCTGCCCTCACCTCAAACCTGTGCTGCCCTGACAGTCTCAAGGGAACCCTACAAACTGACATCAGGAACCTGGGCTGGCCACTTTTCTTTCCCAGGGAAAAGGGCCGGTCTTTGTCTCCAGGGGCTGTGGCCCTGAGTGCCCGGCTGCCTGCAAAATATTCGAACGGACGAGGATATGTCCCAGGCCCAACCTGCCACCACCTCAAACTTGTGCTGCCCTGACAATTTTAAGCGCACCCTGAAAACTGACATCAGGAAACTGGGCTGACCTGTTTTACTTTCACAGGGAGAATGGTCGGTCTTTATCTCCATCGTCCTGTGGCCATGAGGGTGCGGCCGCCTCCAAGAAATCCAAACAGCCAAGGATGAGTCCCAGACTGTAGGGAGGCGGCCCAGGGGAAGATCCGACAGTGTTGCCCTGGGATACTGCAATAGTGTAATTTCCTTAGGGTTCCTGCCTTTCCTCATGTCTGTCATTGTTTTTATCCTCCCCTGTTAATGTCCATCACCCTGTTGTACTATCCCCAGTTCTGGAAAATTCTCTGTTCTGTGTGTTGTTATTGGTTCTCTGGCTGAAGCCACACCTCTCTCTCTCTCCCATTGGTTTTCCCCCGATCACCCCATCTTATCCTATTGGTCCTTTGTGCCCTGACCCCGCCTTTCCTCCCTCAGTTATAATCCCGACCCCTCCTCTGGGGCGACGCTCTCAGAGCTTGCTTCCCTCCAGGGTGGATGTCTCCCTGCAACTCCTCTCCTGCCCTCACCGACTGCCTTCCCTTCAATAACCCCTCCTGGATTAAAGCAGCCTGAGCGTCCTCTCGTCTCTCCGGTGGAGCTATTTCTATCTATCTGGGCACCTGTGGATTAGCCAGTTGTGGGGCTACCCCACTGGACCGGATGCCGGGGCGGCCCGACACCAGACCAAAGCAGCCCCCTCCTCAAACTTTTGCCGCCCTGATAGTGCCAAGCACACCCTGCAGAATGGCATCAGGAACCTGGGTTGGCCTGTTTTCTTTCAAATGGAAAAGGGCTGGTCTTTGTCTTTAGGTGCCTGTGGCCCTAAGTGTGTGTCCGCCTCCAAAAAATCCAAAACACCAAGGATATGTCCCAGACACAACCTGCCCCCGCCTCAAGCTTGTGATGCCCTGACAGTCCCAAGCGCACCTTGCACCTTGCAAACTGACATCAGGAACCTGTGGTGGGGAGCTTTTTTCTCTGGGAAAAGGGCCGGTTTTTGTCTCTAGGGGCCTGTGGCCTTGAGTGGCCGGCCGCCTTCAAATAATCCAAACGATTAAGGATATGTCCTAGACCCAACCTGCCCCCACCTCAAATTTGTGCTGCCTTTACAGTCCCAAGGGAACTCTGCAAACTGACATCAGGGACCTGGGCTGGCCACTTTTCTTTCACATGGAAAAGATCTAGTCTTTTTCTCCAAGGCCTGTGGCCCTGAGTGGGCGGCCGTCTCCAAAATATCTGAACAACCAAGGATGTGTCCCAGACCCAACCTGCCCCCTCATCAAATGTTTGCTGCCCTGACAGTCTCAAGCGCACCCTGCAAACTGACATCAGGAACCTCGGCTGGCCAGTTTTCTTTCACAGGGGAAAGGGCCTATCTTTTTCTCTGGGGTCCTGTGGCTCTGAGTGGACGGCCACCTCCAGAAAGTCCCAACAACCAAGGATGTGTCCCAGACCCAACCTGCCCCCACCTCAAACTTGTGCTGCCCTGACAGTCCCAAGCGCACCTCTCAAACTTGCATCAGATATCTGGTGTGGCCACTTTTCTTTCCCAGGGAAAAGGGCGGGTGTTTGTCTCCAGGCGCCTGTGCTCCTGAGTGGGGGGTGCCTCCAAAAAATCCAAAGAACCAAGGCATTGTCCCAGACCCAACCTGTTGTGGGCATTGAGGGAAGACAAGCATACAATTAATATGATTGATAAGTAAGTTTCTGTTTATTCAAAAATCCTATCAATTTATATAGTTTCCTTACAAGCAAAGGCAGCAGCAAGCTCTCATTTGTTATTTCTTAAATGGTCATTGTTTCATGTTTTTTTCTACTTGCAGTTGCAGCTGCAGGTAAGTTCTATCTTCCGGCTTGTTACATTTTATTTTGCTAGGTACACCTTCTTTTACATTCTGTTCTTGTACTGCTCATATCTCAAGGGTATGCTGTCTTTTACTATTTGTACATGCACAGTGTGCTGTTCCCAGGCCTAGGCACAATTATGTTTCACAGGCCAGGCACAATGTTGTTCCCAGGCCAGTTCCCCAGGCCTGGCACAGTGCTGTTTTCTGGGGTCTTAAACAGAGGATTGCTGGAATGATATTTCCATCGATTCATGGCCCTGCTCCTGCAACCATTCTCCAACAAGTCCCCCTTTTTCCTTTTGAACTAGCATTGTCTGATTGGTAACAGATGAAACAATTTGATGCATGACTCTCTGAAGGCAAGTACAAATACATAGTAACAAACATATGATTAGCACATCACTAAACTGAGCATAATCAAATATTGAATGATAGAACAAATTCATGGTCCTAGGCCCAGTTATCATAGCCAGCCATCTAATCTAAGTCTATTTTCTTGTTGTAACTGAGTAGTAAGCCTATGCAATTCATTAATTTGCTTATTTATTGACTTGGAATGATTAGACAGATTCATGCAACACATACCTTCAAAGTCTTCACAACTATGTCCTTGAGCTAATAGTAAAAATTCAATAGTGGCACGATTTTGTAAAGAAGCATGCTGAATAGAATTAACATCCATCAAAATGTTAGATAATGCGGCAGATGTAGCATTAGTTTGTTTGGTAAGCCAGCAACCTAATCTGTTCAGCGTTGTTTGTGCCTTGGCTGCTGCAGCTCCTGGGACAAAAATAGAAGCAGCTACAATTGCTCTTGGGGACCAAAATTTTATATCATCTTTACAGTTGCTCTGAAATGCATGGGTCATCCTTTTTTGTCTATGTTGTTGGAATACCTTTGATATTATGTGTTGTATTGTGTTTTTATATGTTTGTAACAGTTCTGTAATGGTTTGCCCCTTCACCCCCCATTTTCTCCCAATGGTTCCAGCCTGAGCTTTCCCACCCCTCCTCCAATGCCACCCCTCCTGGGTGCCTTGTCCATGACACAGCTCCTAATCCCACCCTCCCAAAATCTTCCACCTTGGGCATCAAGTGAGTGGATGAAGGCCAGGGGTCCCTCCCTTAACCTTCCCCTATTGGCTTGTGTTTCTGTCTGTCCTTCTGCCTTCCACTCCCCTGAATTCCCCCATTGGGTGGTGGGCATCCTTCCCCCTTGTCTTCGCCCCGGTACTTAAGGTGATTGTGAAAGCCACGTGGTCACTTTTGGCCACCGGGACATGGAATTCAGAGCTCTCCAGAGCTTGCAATAAGCTTGAGACTTTTTCCCGGCCATGAGTTGACTCCCTCATTACCTTCTCAGATGCCGCCTCTCCTCCATACAAGGCAGACAGCGAAGTGCTCTGTCTTAGCCACTCCCCAAATCTGCCACGAGAAACAGGGGAGTGTCCCCCACTGCTGACCATGCCTCTAACGGGCAGGCGAAGCCAGGGGGCTTCAGGGTGAGCACAGCAGCAATTATGGACATATTTGGTGTTAATAAAGATAGTCATCCAATCGTACAGGGACCTCCTTTAAGTTTAGAAGGAATATTAGGCCATGCATGATCACCATAAATGAGGAAATACCTAGTAGGTAGCTGTAATGGAGAATTAGAAAAGACTGAATCTTTGCTGAAGTGTATTTACACTAGTAAGAAGAATTTCTATATATTGGAGAGCGGGAATGTACTAACACTGAATACTTGCTGTTGGGATTCTGTTGCCATACACTAGTCCAATTAAAAATAATGTATGCATCAGCTTGAACTGATCTCAAAAGTTCTAATTCTTGTGGCTCAAGGGAAGCAGGAGGGAGGTGAGGAACCTAAGAATCCCAATTATCTACATTATTTTGGGGCTGTGTTATCTTATAGGTTGGTATCTTCTGAGGGCAAGGCCAATTTTCAACAGGTATCCCTACCAGGTAGGTAAAAAATGGATTTCTGGGTGAGGATAAAGACAGACAAATAGCATTCTGTTTTGTTAAATTAGCTAAAGTGACCTATATATTTGTTTTTGGTTGTGCAGGGACCCAAGCGTCGACATGTAACATAATTGACAGTATTAAAATCAAAGGTATCATTTCTCCCTACAAATATTGTGTTGCTTCCTGGTTATGTTTAGCACACAAGCGTCTTTACTGAACAGACTCTGGTTTAGTACGCACAAATAATTTTGTCAAGTGAAGCAAATTAATTAATCTAAATGCTAATAAACCTAGTTCTTTTTCTTCTTGGTTTTCCCACAGGGCATTCAGCTGTGCTTATGTTGCACCAGGACGTTGTAGCCATTGCTGAAGATCTGTAACTGGGTTATCACGATGTAGGGGTGCCCAACAATCTATACACTCTTGAAGTATATGAAGGTTTCTTCTACTTTGAACTACCCTTTCACAACTCTCACATATAACTATAAGTAATGTACAACTCCCTGAGCACCCACAAGTCACATTTGTTATTAATCTTTTTCTTTGAAGCCAACGGTGATGTAATGCTGAGGCCACTAAAATTGCATAAGAGTTAGTCCAATGAAAATTAGTCTCTAAGACATCATTTATTTGCTGATAAATAGGCTCAAGCCAGCATCGTTGTCAGTGGAGCCTTTGTTCGGCAGCAGAGGTGTCTGCGGCCATGTTGAAACAAGACATGTCCACTTACTGGGAACCGACAAAGGACCTGTAGGTGTGGATAAACACATGTGACCTCGACCCATATAATTTACAGGTGCTGGTCCTGACTATATCTCTGTAGCAGGATGCCTATATATTGCAGTTATTGATTTTTCTGCATCATTTTGTTTTGCAAGTGTCTCATGCACATATGCAGGGGGCATATCATAGACACCAAATATGCAAAGATGATTTAAAGTGAATAACACTTTTCCCAATCTCTCCTGTGGATCAGTAATCATCTCAAATTTTGTAAAATATTGTTTTAAAGTTTGATTTGCCCTTTCTACTATGGCTTGTCCTGTGGGGGAGTGTGCCCGTAACATGCTTAACACCCCATAATTTTAAAAAACTATTAACTTTCTTCCCTACATATGCAGGTCCATTATCTGTTTTGATAACTGTAGGTACCCCTAAAATAGCAAAGCATAGCGTCAAATGTCAGATGACATGAACTGCCTTTTCTCCAGCTTCTGGGGAAGCCCAAATGAAGTGACTGTAGGTGTCAATAACTACATGGACATAGCGTAAACGCCCGAATTCAGCTACATGAGACACATCCATTTGCCACAATTCATTAGGGCCTAAACCTTGGGGATTTACTCCCAGGTTGAGACCTGGTCTATGAATGCAGTCTGGACATGCTCTGACAATTCCTCAGATTTGGGGCTTCTTCCATCATAATACCAAAGCAACATCGTAGCCCTTTTGCATTTTGATGAAATGAGGCATGGGCATTGCGTGCTTTTGTGAAGTTCTCCATGGGCACGGTTACTGACACCAGTCGATCAGCACGAGCATTGCCTTCCCCTAATCCTTTTATCCACTTATGACTCTTGATGTGAAAAACTGCATATGGAGCAGATCTCTGTCGTATGGTAGACTGTAATTTTGTGAAAAGTGCATTTAAGTGCTGGTTTTGCACTTCCCATAGCAGTGCATCTTCAAAACGCTGCGCTACTCCGACTGCATACAAGGAGTCAGATAAAACATTTATGGGGTCATGCATCCATCGACAAAATGCACACACAATAGCTGAAAGTTCCAATGTTTGCAGAGTGTCTGCTGCCTGTTCTTCTATTATGACATGATTCTATTGCCCTTGTTCATTCTAGGTGAGAGCAGCTTTTCGTGACTTGCGGCCAGCATCCGTGAATACAGTGACAGCATTAGTCAGCGGTGTTTCACTATATTTTGGTTGTAACAGCCATGTTTGTGAGGACATCCTCACAAAACAGTGCAAGATAGGTGAAGACAGTGGAGACAGTTGAATTTCCGCACCAGATTCTAAAATGCTAGCCTGTAACTCGGGACAGTGTTGTAAAAACTAGTCTAAATCAGCCTGTTTTATTGGGACAAAAATTCTTTGTGGCTCTTCTCCAGTGATCTGTACCACCCATTTCCGGCCTTTCTGAATCAAAAGCGCAAGCGCTTCTATAAACGGCTGAATGGAATTGCACGGCTGTCAAGGTCCAAAGACCCATTTTAAGACCTTAGTGCCTTCCCTATTTTCCCCTTTTTCCTTTTTCTGTTGCGTGAGAGCACCCAGGAGGTGCTTTGGATGTGACAGGATTGTAATGTCTATGGGTAGGTAGGGATCACGATGGTCAACAGCTCTTTGGGCCACAGCATCAGCAATATTTGCTACAACTGTATGCTGCCTATCAGTCAATTGAATGGGCGCAGTGGGGTCTGTACCTTTCAGCAATGGCCTTAATTCGTGGAGCTCATCATTCAAGATACTAACAACTGGTTGGAGCCATTGAATGTCTCTTATGAACTGCTGCATATCGTGCAGAGTGTGTAAGTCAAGTTGCAGGGCAACCTTCTGTGGTCAGATGTGCATATCAGAAATCATCCAGCCCAAATATTTCTAAGGTGCAGAGCGTTGAATTTTTTCTGGAGCAACGCATAAATTGTGGTTATGCAACTGTGTGAAAATAAAGGCCTCTTGTTGAACAGTAAATGCAGCTTCTTGCGCAAACAAAATGTCATCTATGTAATGATATATTAACATATCAGGACAAGCGGTTCTAATGGGCAGTAAGGCAGTATTCACAAACAATTGGCACAGTGTAGGGCTGTTGCGCATTCTTTGAGGAAGGATCACCCATTCATATTGACTTATGGTGCTTCACAATTTAGGGAAGGTAATGTGAATGCGAATCGTTTGGTATCATTTGGATGGATGCTAATTGTAAAGAAACAGTCTTAAATTAATGATGAGGAGGTTCCAGTCCTCAGGCAGCATGGCTGGATTTGGGAGGCCTGGCTGTAGCGTCCCCATTGCTTCTATTTGGGCATTGACTGCGTGTAAATCATGAAGCAAATGGAATTTTCCAGATTTCTTTTTGATTACAAATTTTGGAGTCTTCCATGGACTGGTAGAAGGTTTGATGTGCCCCTGATTCAATTTTTCACTAACTAGGGCATGGGCTTGTTGCAGGCTTTCTCTTTTTAGCGGCTACTGCTCAATCCATACTGGATCATCAGATTTCTAGGTTAGGGGGATCGGGAAAGCACAAGTAGTGACCGCTACTAAAAACTATCTTTTGTCACAAGGCGAGCTCCTAATTGCATAAGAATATCACGGCCAATTAACGCTTCGACTTTGGGTGGTAATGGTATAACAGTAACAAATTGCACACAAGTGCGACCATCCAGCGATAAACGGATTTTGTCTTTACTGTGATAAACTGAAGCAGACCCTCCTATCCCCTCAACTCCAGCAATCAAAGGAAAAAGCGACCAAGAGGTAGGCCAACAGTCCTTGCTTATGTTGGTGATGTCTGCCCCAGTATTGAGGAGTGCCATCAACTGTAGCTTTTGATGACCATTCTCCAAAATAACAGGAGCTTTTGGTTGCTCCTCCATGGGAAGACAAAGAAGTGCCATACCTCCTGTAGATCTAAATCTTGCCGACCATCGTTGTTGATGCGTGATAGTCTAGGCAGCTTCTGTCAACTCTAATGTGGGCACTAGCTGGGCGATTTTACTGCCTGTAGGAATAATCAAGGGTGGATAAAGTGTCATGGCAACACTAAGAATTTCGCCCATAAAGTTAGTATCAATTACACCAGGTAATATAAAAAGACTTTTCAAACAAGCAGATGATAATCCTAAAAGAAGGGCACCACAAGGTTTATCTTTATGCATTACTGGCCCTTTGATCCAGGTAGGGATCTTTGCTGGCCTCATATCAATCAGAGTAACATCTACTGTGGTTTCTATGTCTAAACCGAGGCTCCTGCTTGTGGCTGGCCGGAGGGAGCTGGCTGGTTGCAATTGTCTGGGGCATACAACACTGGAGCCGCTGTTGGGATCTTTACGCCGCGGCTCTTTGCACTCTGTGTCACATTTCCCAATCGTCTACAAGCTTCAGTGGAATGGGAGTTAATAGAGCACTTGCTACACCATACTGTCCCTTTTCTGCAGTTGCAACAGAAATGTCTCATTTTCCCACATCGGAAGCACTTTGTACAAGGTTGTGGCTTAGATTTATTTATCAGTTGCAATGGAGTCAGAGTAGCAAAGGCTTGTGTTTGGGCATGCACCAAATCTTTCCCTACATCCTTAAGTGCTTCTACTAACATCGCTTGGGGACCTGCAGGGACTCGTGACATTCTTTCTAACATTTTTTCTACTCTTGCATCAATATTCATTGTAGAAAGAATATTTCTGGTGGTGGTATTACAATTTTCTAAAACACAATGTCGTAACAGCGCTGCCTTCATTAAATCTTGTACATCAGCTAAATTAATAGCTTCGGTCACCTCATCCACAAAGGAAGCAAAAGGCTCGTCCCTTCTTTGCTTAATAGACATATAAGAAGGAGACACTGGTTTTGTTCTAACCCTAGAAACTGCCTCTCTAGCTAGTTGCATGCTTGCTTTTAATTTGTCTGCCCCTACCTGAGCCTGCATCTCAACTGTAGCAAACTGCCCAGCACCCATAAGTTGCTGAACTGTTGTTCCAAACAAAGGGTCGTTTCATTGATGTGGTATCCCAACAAAACGATCAAACAATTCTAGCCAATGAGCTTGCCATAGCATCAGCTGAGACTGTGTCATAATCATTCTCATGATACCTTTAATATCCTCTGGGAAAAGCAGACCTGAACCCTATATGTAGGAAAGCATTTGCTTGGTGGGCTCTCCATGGAGTCCACAATTATTAACTGTTGTTTGTAATTGTGAAAGCAGTTTCTAATCTATGGGATGATACATAGTATCTATTCCTCCTCTTGCATTAGTTGTGTATATAACAGGGAATGCCTGGAAATATATCAGTAATTGTAGAACACATATCATAATCCTTGTTACTTATTGCTTCTTTTTGGATTTTTAACCAATTTATTTTCTGTATTGCTGGTAATTTTTTGGGATGTCCTTGCTTAGAAGGAACACCAGCAGCTGTTGTTGGAACTTTATCATGGTACTGAGCAGCTTCATCTTTTAGTTGCTCTCCCTTACTTTCTAGGAGTCCCTCATTGCTTGATACTAACTGTTCATTCCCGGGGAGGGGATCTGTGACTGACTGAGCAGGACTAAAAGTAGGATTAAAAGCAGGAGGAGCCGTTGGTCGCTCCTTCTCTGATCCTTCTCCTACGTTATTGATATTGCTTGTAGGAGGATTGGGTTCATAATCAACTCCTAATACATGCATCCCTGGTTTGTTACTAACTCTGTCCAGAGTGGCAGCAGCGACAGCGACAACTTTCTTTTCTGCCTGATAATTTTGCAAACAATTTATGACCGAGCGCCAAGACCTCATTAGCTTTCAGGCAGCCTTGTCATCATCAATCACTTTAAACTAAAGAATGTTTCCAAACTCACGCCACTCCCTTTCATCAAAAAGATCTCCTGAGGCTTTAAACAAGCCCTGAGCCCAGCCATAGGTGTACAATGCCGGTGGATCTTTGTTAAGATCTATATAATCTATTTCATGCTTCTTTAAGAAACTGGTAAATAATTGAAGAGCTACTTCGCTTTCCATTATTAGTCTATCCCTTAAGTGCAGCCTTTGTACTTGTAAGCTGGCAGCTCTCCCCGGATGGTGAGTTTCACTCTGACTCAGGCATGAGACGACTCTTTATGCCAGCATCGAGTCGATCTTTCAGCCTGCTGATCGCTGCATTCTTCGGTGCTGCTCCGGTCTCACTGCCTTAGGTAGAAAAGGGACTGGGGTCCCTGGAGCCTCAGGGGTCCCTGTTCGGGCACCAAGATGCCACGGGCAGTGAGGGAAGACAAGCACAAAATCAATATGATCGATAAGCAAGCTTCAGTTTATTCAAAGATCCTGTCACTTTATATAGTTTTCTTAGAAGTAAAGTCAGCAGCAAGCTGTCACTTGTTATTTCTTAAATGGTCATTGTTTCATGTTTTTTTCTACTTGCAGTTGCAGCTGCAGGTAAGTTCTATCTTCCAGCTCAATACATTTATTTTGCTAGGTACATCTTGTTTTACATTCTGTTCTTGTACAGCTCATATCTCAAGGGTATGCTGTCTTTTGCTATTTGTACATGCACATTGTGCTGCTCCCAAGCCTAAGCACAGTAGTGTTTCCCAAGCCAAACACAATACTGTTCCCAAGCCAGTTTCCCAAACCAAGCATAGTGCTATGTTCTAAAGTCTTAAACAGAAGATTACTGGAATAATTGTTCCATCAATCCATAACCCTGCTTCTGCAACCATTCTCCAACACCAGCCTGCCCCCACCTCAAACTTGTGCACAACATCAGTCCCAGGGATTAGGTGTTAACAAAGTCCTGGAACACCACCACTCCATTAACCCCCAAATTCGTAGGACCTTTCCAGGTACTACTCACCACACACACTGCGGTGCAAACCCAAGAAAAAGGCTGGACCCATGTCACCAGAATCAAAGGACCAGTGCCACCCCTGGACTCCAGACCAGACCCAACAGTATCACCTGCCTCCTCTTGTGCACGGACAGTAATTAAAAGACCAGAGGACTTAAAATTAACTTTAAAGAAGTCTTGCTGGAAACTGATATACAGTAAGGTGTTAATAACAGTTTCTGAGTTAAAGTGCCATAGTAAAGGTTTAAGTACTTTGTAATTGTTTAATAAGTGTCCTTTAGCCAAAGGAGTTAACTGAAAAATTTCTAATTAGAATATTATTAAGTCTTAGTTTCTAAAGAGTGGGAGAACTACCATCAGACATTAGAATATTATTAAGTCTTAGTTTCTAAAGAGTGGGAGAACTACCATCAGACATAAGTAAAAGCATACAAATGCCAAAAGAAGTTGACCCTCAAAAGCCGAAGACTGTAAGTTGATGCGGGCTTAAGCCCAATCAAAGAAATAGAGGAGGGATTTGTAATGAGCAAAGTTCCTGATACTCCCGGGCAGGGCCTTCCTAGTTTCCATGGCAACACTGAAACAACTACTAACTCTAGCTGTGTCGGAACCCAGAATGCCCCTTGGACACTCTTGGATGTTCCGGGCCCAGGTCAAAAGCATTTGAGACCCTGGAATGCAGCCACAGACCCCTGTGGCTTTGAACCTGATCCATGGAACAATTTACCAACTTTGCAGGAAGAACAAGAAATCACAAAAGTTTAGATATTATAGTAGAAGTAGTCACAAAGTGAGAGAAAGAATTTTTGAGTGCTGTACAGGTGGGGTTTAGGCCTTGTACAGAGGGGTCTGAGTTTTGTACATGGGGGTCAGAAGTTCTAAGATGGAGGGACTTGGGTGTGCCCTGTCCTCTTTCCTTCTTCTTCCTAGCCTCCATTTTCTTGGTGATGTTGGCACTCACAGACTGGTTTAGAGTAGAAAGTCACTGCTCAATATAGGTGATGGGCATTGGGGAAAAACTAAAAACATCTAATTCATAATGTATGATATAAAAGAGGGCACCAGCCCCCTGGGTGTCGGAGTGTGCCCTTGCCTGACTGCTGACAGACTGCAGCAGCTCAGGGAGAAAATCTTTTAGATAACACACAATAAACTACCTTGAGACCGGACGACTGATGATTACTGAGTCTTTCTTTGGAGACACAGGTTGGAGGAGAGACTTTTCCACTTTTCCTGGCCACCCCAACCAGGGGGTGAGGCCCGACAACACAACAACGTTCCTACAACTGGCCTCCCTGGGAGGGCGGTGGTGAGAAGCCAATTAGCCAGACAACCTCCACCTTTCCGGCTCACCCCAACCAGGGGTGAGTTCCTACATAGCTGAGTACCGATATTGAAATGTTAATTAGCTAATTGCTCTGTTTGTTTTCTCTAAATAATCTGGAGGTAACTGGCCTCCCATCCCCCCCATGCTGCCATTCTGGGACTAAAATGCAAATAAAAAAACCCCTTGGGATCATGGGAATGTTTTTAGGGGATAAAGACACCCCTAAATAAAGAACTAAACACAGTAGAGGGGGCTAGACAAATGCCCTAGCAGAGGATTGGGAAACACATCCCCTAATCAACCCCTAATCAACTTTTGCCCGCCACCATCACCTAAAAAAGACTAGACTAGACTAGGCTGTGGGAAGTAGAGACTGAAAGACAGAACTTCTGGAGGCTGCCACAAGGAAAGAAGAAGTGATGGCTGCTGCTCTGGACTTCAGCAACAGACTCTGCACGCCTCCTTCCCTTTTGACAGACACTGCATGTCTCCTTCCCTTTCTGCTACCTGGGAAAGCTACAACAGCAGGGGCGAGCTCCATGTCGGGCCCCCTGCCCAGCTGATCTTTTTAATTAGGAGCTGAACATTAATAAAGGCATTAGCCCCGTTCATTTCACTATGTATGTGGATTTTTTTCTTAAAAGAATGAGATACTGGCTTTGAGAGAACAGTCGCAAAACACCTAAATCTTCCAGAGAAGAGGAATTTATGGTTCTCTTATCAGAAGAAGCTAATTTCTTCAGGCCTTGCTCAGAGTCAAAGATGCCATGGGGATTAGAAGGAGGAGTTGATATATTCCAGACAGTTTCTTATTTTAAATAGAACGTATGCATAACCATGAAGTATGTATGAATATGCAACAGTATATGGTTCATAAGGGTTATTCCTTTGTTCACAAAACATGCTTATCAGGCTTAAGTGCCCAAGAGCATCCGGACGTCCGTAATTCTTTGCTTTTTATTGTCTTGTAATTATCTTAACTCTAATTTTTTATTTCCCTAATTGTATTACTAATTTTATAACTATTTTATTATTATTAAACTTTTAAAATTTTAAAAACCAAGTGATTGGCATTTTTCACAGGGCTGATTTCCCTCCAGCCCTTCCTGAATTCCTCCCTTCCTTTTATTATCATGAAAAGTTGAGGGAAAAGGACAAAGCAAATAAATATCAGCTCAGCAGCAACACCGCGGTGATAGCCACATCACTGTCCTGCCACTGCCGCTGGCTTAAAAAAAAAAAAATTCTTAATCTCATTAACAAACAGAAGCAAAATAACACATACTAAAAGAAACTCCACCATATGATCAGCTACCAACTAAAGAAAAACACTGCCCTCCTTCATTAACAATTCCTAATACATGCATAAAAATAAACAAAAAATAAATAATACCTATGTCCTCAAAAATAAAACCAATAAAAAGCACGAAAACAATTAACAAATAAATCAAGCTACAAACAAAATTTAAATAGCAAAAAAAAGACTTAAATTAACAACACAAAAAATATTCCTAATTAAAGAAACTCACAATACCTCAGATCATCAAAATAAAAATACTACCTCTAAATAAACACAAAACCATAAAACAAATCTAACCATAAACAATATTTTACAAAGTATCCATAACTATAGAATATAAACTATAATCAAACAAACCAAACAACTAAAACCCCTTCAAAATAACAAACAATACTCCAAATATAAATTTGAGAAAAAACCCTAGCAAATTAATTATATTACACTACCCTAAACACACCAAAATAAACACTATATACTCAGAATAATAAAAACTATCACTACATAATTAAAAACCTACCCTATACCTCATATTACAACCCATCACACCATCCTAAACCTTTAAAAACCAAATGCTATAAGGACATGAGACCCCTAAGGAAATTAGGGCAAGCAACAAAACTATTTTCCAAAATGACCTTATCAACACCTAGATTAAAAAACATAACATTAAATAAATATACCATGTCCCCTACCATACACCAACTACCAATAAAAAAACCAAAAAAAAATATTAAAAACCACCTTGAAAAACATTAAATAAAAAAATCTTTCAAGAATGTTATTAATATAATATGGATGGCTGAAAAAGGTTGTCTTAAACCTTTCAAATACTTGCTGCTAATATATTGATTATATAATGTGAATTCAGTGATAAGAATTATTTATAAGGCCTTTTCATATGTTTTGCTATCTCTTTGTGTGATCACCTAAAAACCACGTGTCTCTTCAGGATCCTGCTTACTTTCAAACTGTTTCAATCCAGACTGTTATTCTCATAGCTTTCTTCAGTTATTATTACAGAAGTACTTCAAAAAATCAAAAAATATATAAATATCACTCTACTAAATATTCCTACCATTATCTATATATAACTAAAATAGATCTTAATTTTAATAATAAATTAACAATATAACAACAACAAAAATAAAAACAGAAATAAAAAGGAAAATGCAATTCACGGATTCTATTAAGACTCTGGATGTTGCCCAGAAATTGCTGGGTGTCATCCTTATATGGGGCTTATATGGGGCTAACCACAACACAATTGTCCCTGCTGTTTAGCAGTTTAAAGGGGGACTCTCATCTGAGTTAATCTCAGAAAGTGACTCCTGAGGCATGACAAGCACTGGAGGAAGTTCAACAAGATGTTTCTGCTCATTAGGTTTATCGAGTAGATCTTTCCATTGATATAATGGTTTGCATTACCAATCCAGATTTGCATCCTACAGGTATCATTGGTCAATGAAGCGACAAATGGTCTGATCCCTTGCACATTTTGAAATGGGTCTTCTTGCCCCATCAATCAAAAAAGACAGCACCCACGTTGTTCATGAGTCTGGCTCACAGCGGCCACGGGATGGAGGTTTGCCGGCTCGCTGTCCTGCTTGTGGCCAGAGGGCAGACACCCAAGCGGCCGCCTCCAAGTCTCTGCCAAGACTGGTACGGATGGCGGTGATTGCTGCGGCATGGGTATCACAGCATAGGCACAGAGCAAGAGGAAACCGAGGCAGAGGAATAAGGGAAGGACACTTGTCTGAATCTCCAAAGATTGAATTCCCGAAGGGGGGCAGAGCAAGTGACAAATCTGAACCTGAAAGGACTACTTTTAAAGGGTAGGGGGAACACAGGGAGGACACAACCTTTGACCAATAGGATGGCATTAGGGGAGGGTTGCAGGGTAAGGGCTCCTCAATAGAAGCCAACATGGGGAGGGAGCAAACCTTACAACCCAATTCTGCCCTGAGGAAGGGATGAAAGACAGGGAAACACTCCAGAACAAAAGCAGTGTGCTGTCTTTGAGAGACAGGGGTGAGACAAGGGAACAAGGGAGGTATACAAGTGGATTGACATGTAGATTGACATACATTTTGGCAGGGAAAGCTGTGGTAAACAACTCAGGACTGAATCATTAGGGAGGCCAAAATGGGGTACATAGAATGAACTATTACAAACTTATAACAAGGAATATTAAAACATACTACAGAAGAACAGACTGTAAAATAATAGACTACGACAGTTCGAATTGATCATTCATTTGATAATCAAATGCCGTCAATGGTGTTTGCAATTAATGGCAGCTGATCCCACAAAAATTATTTTTCCAATAGAGCCAGAAGTCTTTGAATGGAGCTTCATTAACAGTGCTTCTTTGCAAAGTGCACTGCAAAACTTTTCAGGGCAGATTGCCTATCATCTGCCCAGCCATAAGTTATTGCAGCTGGCAAAATCAATCAATCTGTCTTTGCGGCTGAAAAATAGTCAGGTGCCAGTGCAAGGACCCACCATCTTCACTGACAGCTCAGGAAGAACAGGGAAAGCCATTGTTACCTGGAAGGATGAATCTGGGTGGCAAGTGCTGGAAGGCCATGAGTCAGGCTCGGCCCAGTTGGCTGAATTAAAGGCTGTTGCCATGGCATTCCAGAGGTTTTCTCAGGTGCCTCTGAATTTGATCACTGATTCTGCCTGTGTTGCAGACATAACCAAACGTTTGGGTTGTTCACTTCTGAAAGAAGTCAACAATGCAGTTTTGTTTCAGTTGTTGAAAACTTTGGGGTGTGCAATTCAGACCTGAGTTCAGTCATATTACATCTTGCACATCTGGAGTCCCACCAATTTACCAGGTTTCATAACAGAAGGTAATGCCAGGGCTGACAGGCTAGCTACCCCTGCGTGGGTACCACCTCAGCCTGACAAAAGCATTGCATGATTTTTTTCCATCAAAGTGCACATACCCTGCTGAAACAATTTCAGTTAACACCAGCTGAAGCTCATGGCATTGTCAGTTCTTGCACTGACTGTCATGGACTTGCTGCACCTTTACCAGCGGGGGTGAACCCCAGAGGCCTAAAGGCCTTGCAGCTTTGGCAAACAGATGTCACTCATATTGCTGAATTTGGCCGACTTAAGTATGTGCATGTGTCTGTTGACACCTTCTCCTCTGCTGTGTGGGCATCTGCTCATACTGGAGAAAAGGGTTGCAATGTGATTAAACATTGGAGGATGGCTTTGGCGATTCCAGGTATACCTTCTTCTGTGAAAACTGATAATGGTCCCTCCTACGTCTCACAGAAGACGCAGCAGTTTTTGTGCTTATGGAGAGTCTCACACAAACTTGGTACTCAACATTCTCCAACTGGTCAAGCTATTGTTGAACATGCTTATGATACTCTAAAGCATGTTCTGAAAAAACAAAAAAGGGAGAGAAACCCCTGGAGAAACCCTGCACAGCTGATGGGACAAAGCTCTAAAGACAATCAATCATCTTACAGTGCCACAAAATTCAAACAATCCTGTAATTTTAAATCACTTTCTCACATTGCAGTCTTCAGGTGAGATGCACCTGCCTCGAGCAAAACTCTTGATACAGGACCTAACCACTAGTAAGTGGGAGGGCCTGTGTGAGAATATTGATTGGGGTCGCAGGTATGCATGTGTTCCCACAGATACTGGGGTACAGTGGATACCTGCAAGGTGTGTTCACCCTGATTTGTGACACTAAAACCGGAATGTGGCCAACAGGCAACCTTTGAATGATGATCAGGATGCCAATCATCAGTCGGATGGTCCTTCTACAAGTAGAGAATGAGCATTCTATCTTTTTCTTTGTTTCTGGAAAAGAGTGGTTGACAAGTTAGACTGCCAGTTCTTTGGGCAGACTAACAATGTTTTGTTACTGTCTTAGAATTAGTAAGGATTTCTTATAAAAAGGAACAGCAAGACTTGATATTGGTAAAAGGATATGATGGTAAAGAATTTGATGGTAGGTGTGGGAGAATCTCTCTGACCATTCTAAGTCAGCATCTGATTGAGGTTGTGATTGACAACCAGCAAATTGCTAAAGAGACCTCTTGAGCTGTGTTTGTTCACCTTCCTGCAAGGGATTACAAACACCACCTCCTCCTTTAAACAAAAAGGGGGACATGTGAATGTGACAGTTTAGTCAGAGAGAGAGAAACAGATAGTTTTCCCAGGCATCGTCCTGGGGAAAGCAGTGGGAACGCTCAGAGAAGGAATTAAACAATTCATATCTTAAGTCTCTGCAGCTGGTGTTTTTGAACATGTGGAACATGTCATATGTGATGTTATGGAAGGATGGTGTTGTTTCTCATTAACCAATGGTGTGACAGGTGTTGTTAAGAACCAATCAGGTTCTGAGTGAATGATCTTGCCTATAAAAATGTGAAGTTCTAATAAAGTTTGCTCTTCTGCCTTCTGAGCATGGAGTCAAATGTCACTTTCTATCAGCTGTCCCTAACTCAATAGTAACAGAGACACTCTCAGCAAACCACAGGTGCCACTTCCTAGAGGACCCTTGGAAATGTGTGAGCCAAGATAAAAACACTTAATCCGTCATATTTCATAGCAAAAAAAAAAAAAGCCCAGAAAATTGATTATTCTTCATCATTTTTAATAGATATTATTGATGAGTCTTTATTTTTATATGTTTATTTTCATTATTACCTATGATTTTCTCTAGGAAGGCAGCCCAGCTCAGCAGCAATGACACCTCTTGACACCTCGCAACACCTTAGGTGGGCCAGAACAGATTCTTCCTTCCACAGCCCCCATCCCCAGTCTCAAGGTGCCTTATTTCTGCTGACATCACAATGCACTTTCCCAGGCTACCAGTGACATCACAAGGTGGCACCCCCAAGGTGACAACTGGGGCCTGCTGGTCACTGCCTGTAGCCTCAAGCAGGGTTGGGGTGTTGTTCTGGTGGGTGTGGGAGCTTTAATGGGAGGGGCCTCAGGGACAGGCAGGGCAGGGGTTGATTGGAGAGGAATTTGGGGAGCAAGATGGAGGGGTGCTGTACCATCAGCATCAGCAAGAAGCAGAGTTACTTGTTCCCCACACTCCTGCGTCTCTCCACCAAAGGTAAGGGTTTTGGGAGGCCCCCAGGAGCCAGAAGGAGAGTTGGACAGGGTTGGGGCTGCTCTGAGGGTCCCATGGGCTCAGCATGTCTTCCTACCAAGGCCAGCTTCTGAGCTGTGGGAGCTATGACCTCTCGAAGTTCTGGCTCTTATGGGAGGTCTCACAGCTTCTACTGGGCTCTCAGGAGCCAATTGGTTTTTGGGTTGTGATCTCCTTTTGGAGGTTAGATGACCACAGCCCTGGTTCTGGGGCCTTTTCACCTCCCCAGTTCTGCCCCAGCCCTGCCTGGGGAGTAGAGGGAACCCAACTCCCCTGGGGAGTGGAACCAGGGGCACAGTCCAATCCAGCTCTTCATAAGCCCCATCTATCACTCCACAGAGCTCCCTAAAATGCCACAAGTACAACCTGACGCCTCCTTTGGGTACTTTCCAGAGGTGGTGGCCATCTGGGATGTCGTGTCTGCCTACATCTTAGGACAGATGAAGCTGGACAAGGTTGGCTGGTGTCTTGGACCCCTGTGGTCCCCCTCCCCGAGAGGTGCATCATGGCACCACTCCGACCCACCACCTTAGTGTGGTCGGAGCTCACCTTAGTGTGCCCTGATCTGCCAGGGGTGGAGAGACCTAGCAGAGAGATACAGGATCCTGCTGGGTCCATGCCAAGGATCATCCCTGGGAATCTTTCCGTGGGTTGGAATGGCTTGGGTTCTTCTTTAGCTGAAGAATTTTGGTGAATATTTTGAAGAGGGAAAGTAAAAAAATGGAGAACATGGGTTTTTCCCACAGTTTTCACATTTCCTTTTGTCAGAGACTGGGTTAGAACAACGTCTCGAGACGTCTTGCACTTGTAATGCCAGTGTCTGTGTCTAGTGGGAGGGGCAGGCCAGGCTTTGCATAGTGAAGCCCCCAGCCCCCAGTTGGGCTGTCAATCATAGCACCTAGGGGGTGGTGCTAACCTGCCCTCTAGTCGAGTGGCCAGCAGTCCCACCTGGGGCATGGGCCCACAAAGGCCCAAGGACTTAAAACAAGCTGACCACAAGGTAGGCAGCATGTCTGAGACTCTGAGGGGAAGCCAGGAGCTGGTAGCTATATGTGTGTTTTGCTGTACATTTTCTGTCTCTGTCTCTCCTTCTAATCCTCTTTTCATGGAACTTTTTTGGGTAAATGCTAAGTAATGGGGTGATTGATAAGTGGTTTTATGTTGAATTTGTTAGTGTATTTATTCCTTTGCCAAAGTTTCCTTAGTTTTCTGTATTTTTGCCTTTTATGTGATTATTCACCTCTTGAGAATAGCTGGTGGGGATTTCTCCTTTGCACCAGCTAGAGTAAAGGAGCCTTGAGTTTAACCCCTGGATTCATGGGTCTGGGATGTGACAGCTATCTCAACTGTTTTGTTTTCTTCCTGGGCAGGGTGTTCTTGTCCCAGGTCTTGGGACCTTTGCTATGGTCCCTGAGCAAGTCAACAGCACAGAAGAGGTGTATGTGGTTCGAAGACCTGTGTTCCAGCTGGACATGGACATGTCCTGTCTACGGGAGCTGGTGTTCCCAACAGTGATGATCCCTGGTAAGAAGGGATCTAGCTCCACATATGGAGGACTGTATGTGCTCTGCTCTTTGGGGGAGGGGGGAATCGCCTCCGAAGTTGGAGGACAGCTTGAATTGCCCCCAGACCAAACCTGTCTTTCTGACATTTTGCCATGAATCTCATGTGAAAATTTGCTCAGTTGTGGTAGTGAGAATGCTGTATTCTTTGCAGGTGACATTGTGATCATGTCACTGGATTACTGGCGCCTGTCCCAGACCAATTCCCTCCCACCCGACATGGTGAGGGGCTGTGTGGAGGAGACCATTCTCTTGTACTCCTTCCAGCTGAGGGACAGGCAGTGCCCAACATTTGCCTTTGAGAATATTGGCATCCTGTCCTGCCAGGACAATGTACTGTGCATGCAGTTCCACTGCAGCTGCATTGCAGGACTGGAGATTCAGGACACCTGGGTGGCTCTGCTGCTCACGGTGAGCTGGAATCTGGGGGCATTGAAGTGCTAGAGAGTTTCCCAGCGAGGCTGGGAAAGGGTCTGAAGCACAAGTCTCGTGAGAAGCAGCTATGAGGGCTGAGCCTGAAGAAAAGGAGGCTCAGGGGGACATTTTTGCTCTCTGCATCTGCATGAAAGGAGGGTAAAGCCAGGTGGGGGTGAGCCTGCTCTCCCAGATAACAAAAGACAAATTGCACCAGGAAAGGTTTAGGTGGGATTTCAGGGAAAATTTCATGTAAGAGGCTGTCCACCACTGAACAGGCTGCCTGGAACAGTGGTGGACTCATCATCCCTGGAGGGATTTAAGAGACATGTGGATGTGGCCATTGTTGGACTTGTTGGCCTCCAAGGGTTCTTCCAATCTTATTGGTTCTTTAATTCCATGACATTCACTAATGAGACTTGGGAAGAGGAATTTGGAGAAGTGGCTCCTATAGGAGCTGGAGACCAGTCTGCTTTCTCCATGGAATGTCCTGACAGCTCCCTGTCACTCTGCAGAGGCTAAGTACGCCGGGTTCTGATCTCAGCAATGGAGTGACCACTGCTCAGGGCGTGCAGGCTGCACAGGCCCACATGTTCCCCATGTGAGTGCATTTCCTTGTTGATTTTCTGGTTCCTTCATTGCCTTCAGAGTGTGAGGTCTGCCATTCCTCAAGCCTGTGGCATCATTTGCTTCTGGAGTTGGCCTCACTTATTCTTGTGGGTCCCTTCCAATTCAGGATATTGTCAGTCTGTGATTCCAGGTTTCAGCTCGCTGTGTCCAATGCTTTTGCCACCCAACATACAAAGGCTGCAGAGAAACACAGGGTCAGAACAGGTATGGAATGGGTTCCTGCTGCTCTGTCACACATGGGGTGATCACATCCTGTGACCACACAACCTCACAGACTGCTCCCAAGAGCTTCCTCCTTTCCCAGGGGAACAAGAGCATCCTGGAAAGTTTTCCCTCCTTGTGCTGCCATACCAGAGGCCAGGCATGAGGCAGCAAGAGCCAAGGTCAAAGACACCTGCCAGGTGAAACTCTCATGGCAATGGTTTGGAGGGATCCTTGCACCCTGGGTGAAATCCCCCTCAGACACTTGGACTGTGTAGCAACTCAGGAAGGTCCATGGGAACAGGCCTAGCTCCCGACTTCTCCTGAACACCTGTGGAGTTTTGGCCCCGAGGGAAACACGTTCCCTATCTGCCCCATACTCATGCTGATGACTGCTGGCATTTCTGCAGTGTGCTCACCCCATGCCCAGCCAGCTCTCCAAGGATGAGGGAGGCAGGTGGGCAGGAGTTGGCTTCTTCAGCCAGGCCTGACATCACACTCTTGGCTTCTGAGAACTGCCAGAGAGCACCGCAGGTATGTGCCAGGTGGATCAGACCTGAAGGAAGCCCCTCAAAAGCTGAGCCTAATCATGCCTGACACCTCCAGGAGATCTCGCAGCTGTATGCAATATGGGAGCATGGGAATTCCCACTGGAGAGAACAGAAGTTGGAATGGGCAGCATGGGAAGCCTGGGCTGCTGGGGAGGACCAACAGATGCCACAGGTAGGGGCAGAGATCCTCTGTGTCAGGTCACCCTGGCTGCCCATAGAACCCCCCTGGGACAGGGGCACAGAGGGTGGAATTGGAGGTCAGGAGGGACTACAAAGGACTGATGAGGCATGGGACAGGTCCTTTGGAGAGGGGCTTAGGGTGTCCCAGGGGGATTTTGGGCACTCCTGGGCTAGTTTGGGGGTAGTCCCTGGGGACTGGGGGGGGACTCTTAGGACCCCAGGTTATAGGAGTCCCTGGGGATCCAGATTAAGAGAGGGGTCTCAGATGGGGTTAGGGTGTCCTGAGGCTTCAAGGGGACTTCTTAGGACTCAAAGGGATGAGTGTTCCAGGGATGCAGTTGGGGGTCGCCCAGATGCAGGGCAGGAATTTGCCTGTATGTTCCACAAGGGAGAACTCTGTGGGGCAAAAGCAGCCATCAGCCATGGTGGGGTGCCAAGTCTCCTGGCTCCCACTTTTCCAGGGGTCCTCTGTGAAGTGGCATCTCTGGTTTGCTGAGAGTGTCCCCTCCTAGGCAGGTATTTGGCATTGGAGGTGCTTGGGCTCCGCACCGTCCATCCCAGCCCCCAAGAAAGGGGGTCACTGTGAGGCGGGGGACGGCTAGAACCCCCCTCCCCACAGAGAAAATGGCAGAGATAATCCAGCCTGGGACCAGGTGGGTGAATGCGGGACCAGGTGGGTGGATGTGGGTCTGTGTGGGTGCAGGGTGGGGTGAGGGGAGAGGCAGCTGGCAGCTCTGGGATGATGATTCCCTGTTGCTGCAGACACCTTTCCCCACGAGCCATCCAGGTGCTCCATGGGCTGGAGCCACATCAGACACAGAGGAACATCTTCATGTTTTTGGCTGAGAGCAACCAGCGGCGGCAGGGGCAGCAGGAGCAGCAGAGGCAGTTCTGCAGGTGACTCCCTAGGAATGGAATTTCCTACGTTCCTCTGCTGAGGAAACCCCGGGGGACAGAAGTGGGATCTGGAGACTGCCTTTGGGCTAGACTCCCCTGGCACCCACCTGGACACCCAGCATCGGCTTCCCATGCAGGACAGAAAAGTCCTGGCTGAAGACAGAGGGACCTTGATGGCAGGCCATCCCCTTCCCAAACCTGAGAGCGTGTCCTTCCCTGGCAGAGTCCTACCCTACAACACCTTGTCCTGAGTGGGACATCTGTATGGGACACCCAAGGTCTCAGCCCAACCTGGCTTTGCCTCAGCTGCACCAGGGACCTTCTCATGGGCTGGGAAATCACCAGAGGCATCTCCATGGACACCTTGATGTGATCTGATCCCAGGTGGCCTGAGCCAATCCTGCAGAATTTCTCTGCCTTCTGCCTGCCTGTTTGATCGGATGCTTCTCTTTCTCCCTCTCACCTCAGGTCCAAGTGCTGGTCCAGCACATGAAAGTTTGGGGCTGGAGCTGTGGTTGCAGCAGAGGCTGCTGGTGATGGGGCTGGGAGGCTGCTCACCTGCTGAGGTCCACCTGTGGATACAAAATAAATACCTCTGTTCCCACCTGGACTGAGTGGCCTAGGCCTGGTGATGAAGCTGTGTAACGGCTGAGACCGTGCTGGGACCACAAGGGCTGGGACGGGGAGGGGGGGCCTCGTGGGGGGACACGGGCTCTTCAGGAGGGTGAGGAGGTGGGTTTGCCTCTTTGCCTCCTGCTCAGGGTGGGACTGAGCAGCAGAATAGCCCAAGGTGGGTGCCATGTTTGCAGGTACCTACTCTTCAGGAGGAACCGGTAGGTGAGGCTCCTTCACAAGCCCTGGTCCACATGTGGGAGCTGTGCCAGCCCCCAAGCCCCCCACCCTCCCCTGGTATTTGACAGGAGAATCCAGACATCTGGGAGATCTCCAGAGTGCATTTCCTGGCACAGGTGATATGGAACCAAGAGGGAGAGGTGCCTGGGGAGCAATGATCACCCACAGGACCATTGATGCCTGCTGGGATGTCACTGCCCAGTGAAGTGCCACCATCCAAGTGGAGAGACTGGGAAACACTGGAAGGGTAGGGGGGGGGCACTGAAGAGCAGTGAGGCACACTTGGGAGCACTGGAGGGGGCACTGACAACAGTGCAGGAGACAGGGAGCAAGGGAAGGGGCACTGGGAGCCCTGAGGAGGACCTGAGAGCACTGGGGAGACTGTGGAGCACTGCAGAAAGCTGTCAGTGGCCTTTACCTCCCCCGGGCCCAACATCTGCCCCACCAACCCTCGGTCTGGGTATTTTCTTCCCCCAGGAAGGGAAGGCACTGTCCTTCTCCTTCATGAGCCCACCTCCCAAATTTGGATACCACCTCCAAAATTTGAACACGTCCAGGGATTGATCCCACACAAAAGGTGTGGGGGCAGAAAGGTCCTGGCCTTTACCTCCCCTGGGCAGAAAAGGCACCAACACATCTCTGTGTTCTCCAGTCTGGTGTGTCAGTGCCTTTGTGACAATGAACACCTATCATTGCAGCAAGGCTTATTGCATCTAGAACTAGAATCACAGCCAAAAGCTCAAGGGGTTTGTTGCAATTGTTACAGACAAGACACCTGTTTCTTTGTGCAGAAATTTTATTGCACACAGCTCATTTTTATGTGGTATGAGAAGGCATCATGTTTGAATTTGGTTGGCCAGCAATCCAGTGAACAGTTCATTGGTTGGTAGTGGCTGGTGTACATGTCCATCAAACTTTTTTCTTTCTAGATGTGTTTACATTCTTTCTTCACGGATTCTCACGGGATAGATTTCTTATTTTTGTAGGTGCAAACTGTTTTCTTGCAAGAATAGATTGTTATGCAAACTGATTTTCATTCTTATAATTATTTTCTTATGGGAACTTAACAGGCTAGCTTACTTAGAATAGCAGGACCTGAACTATTTTTTACAAGGTCTTTCTTTTATATGGTTTTACTTGTAAAATGTTGAAAATCATTCCTTGACAAACAAGGAATGATTTTTTTCCTCCATAAAATTCCAGCTTTTAATAGAATCCCACACCAGTTTCTGATTGATTTTGTATGGTGCCACCTGATGTGTCTTTTCAGGGGTGATTTGGTTTGGGTTCTTTCCCCCCTCTTCATCATTCACCGGTGACTAACCATGTCACTTAGCACAGTGGCAGGGCACTACAGAAACAAGGTGCAAAGCAATGCTGAGGATCCAGGATGTCCATGTCTTCCATTTTCGCATCTTTCTGGCAACAGCAGGAAATCCAAATGACAACATCCTTTCAAATTCACTTCATCAGTCACAGGAAGCTAGGAATGACCTTCCCTGAAACTTTGAGCATGGCACGTTTATGCATGCAAGTTACTCACTCCTGGGGAGGTTCCTGGGGAGGAAGCAGAGGAAAATTTTCCACAATGAGAACAATCAGCCACTGGAATAATCACCCCAGGGAAGCAGTGGATTCCTTAACATTGGACGCTTTTGAGATTCAGCTGGACTGGGTGCTGGGCCAGTCTTGTCTAGATAGTGCTTTTACCCGGAAAGGCTGGTGCTGGATCCTTGAGGTCCCTTCCAAACTGGGATTCCATGAGTTTATGAAATCAAACAACATGCTCCCTATGCTCTGCCGAACCTTTTCTGAACATAACACCCAAAGGTAGCTTCTAGAGAAAAACTGAGACCTATCTTTCTAGAGTCACTGCTGTTTTTCCATCCCTCAGAGCTGACCGAGCAAGGACTCGTAGAACCAGCTCTGTCTCTAGGAGAGCAAGCGGCACTGGCCAGTGACAGAGTGTATATCAAATGCTGCAAGACAAAGCGTATGAAGCAGGTGTTGTCCAAGTTCTGGAGCTCTCCCCACCCTGACACTGACTGGTTGCTGCCAGGCCATACAAAGCTTCTGCAGGGGAAACAGGACCCTTTGTGGTTGAGTTATTCCCTCACTAAGGCCTGCAAAGAAATCAGATGCCAATGGACAAGAAAAGCTTCTTGTGGCTGAAGAAAGGCTTTTCACAAAGTACTCTTCTGCACCCAGAAGACCCAGCTCTCACCTATAATCCAAGCACACAGCAGAGGTGGCCATTCTCTTTCACCCCTCCACACACAGCTCAGGAAAAGGGCTGTTTCTTTTTGCTCACGTGCAAGAAGCTGCTTTTCTCTAACTCTGGCCAATTTTCTTTCCACCCAGAGCCTTGCATCTGATCACTAGTCTGATTAGTCACCATGCATTTCTACAGGGAATCACCTTGTAAGGAGTGTTCGGAGGAAAGACAGAAAACGGCAAGTGACTAGCACACAAGGCAACTCCACTCATTGTGCCTTCCTCCAACGTGTCTTGTCTTTTGGGGAATTTGGTACTGTCTTGGGGTGATTTTATGATGATGCTTTATTCCTTAATTGTCTGCTTTATGCCCATAAAATGAGTGCTGCAGCTTTAATATGGACCCAGAGGTGGGGTGGGGAGCCTTGGGTTCCTGCAAGGGCTCTGTTCAAGCTCTCTCTCTGGGTGCTCCTGACAGTGTGGACAGGGATGCTACATTGTCCCTTTTGTTGGATTATTGTTTCCACCCCCACACCCCCCGCTAGTGTCCAGCAAAAGGGTTTTTCCCTTCTGTCATGGGTTGGTGCTGGCGCAGTGCCAGTGCACCTATGAAAATATATTTTTCTCAAATGGCTGCTGTGAGATGTGACCAGAAACAGAGCAGAGTAGGATCAAGCTTAGAAATAAAAACTTTATTAACCTACGCTATAAAAAAAGGAACACACAAAATTCAGAATGAAAACCTTCCAAAACATTCCTCCTCCACCCAATTTCCACCAAAGCACAGTAAGACAAAACCTTGGATTCTCAATACAAGTTACCACGTCTCAGATAATCAAGTCTCAGTTCATCAAAGGAGAGAGGAGTCCCTCTTGTACCAGTCTTCCACAGGAAACACAGTTGAAACCTCTTATATTTCCATGGCACCATCCGGAGAAAATCTGCCATCGTGACATCCTCCTTCCATGTACAGTGCTCTCACCACCATCCATGGACCAAGACTGCTCATAGGGTTCCTTTAAAGATGCTTTGCCAAGGACCAAAAGAACAACAATTTCTCATTTTGGGACAACAGTCCCCCCCCATCTTCTCCCCCCTGGGGCCAAGGGTCTTGAGAACAGAGATCTTCTTTCATGAAGACAGAGGGCACCACCACACCCTCCTCATCTTTCTCTGTTCACTTCACTCTTGCACATGGCATCACTGCAGCTGGTCACTCTCTTGGCTCAAGCCACTGCATCCCCCTAAATGCAGTCTCTGTATTGCAGGAAAATTGTTCAGTCTATGGCTATACAAGAAAAAGTCCAGCCAAAGGCCACTCCATCATCTCTTCCCACCTAGGATTCTTTCCCATCTTCTTCTGACATCTCAGGCCCCAGGCTGTCTCTCTTCTCTTTCAGATCAAGGAGGATTAGTGTTTTGCAAAGTTTTCTTTGTCCAAGAAAGGGTTAAAGTCTCAGGCTCTGCTGCCCCCAGGACGGCTGATATCTCACATCAGCCTGCCCAGGACTCCCATGGCTGGGCACCTTCCCCCCTGCCTTCTCTTTCTCCTCTGCTGGTTTTATGCCAACACACGATATCAAATTTCAAGGTGGCACAGGCTCTCCCTCTCTCTCTCTGGAAGGGGTGCCCGGGACATCTCAGTGTTTCTCCACCCCTCCATCCTGCAGGGGCTGGCCTGGTTCCATTTCTTTCACCCCCCCTTCCCTGTCCAGGGCTCCTGGCCTACCTCTCCTAGGCCTCATGGCTTCCCCTCCCCCGCTCAGCCTGTGGCTGGGCGGGAGAGGTCTGAAGTCTTCACTGACTGGAACTAAAGAGAGAATTCCCCAGGGAGTTCTCTGCTTTTTAACCCCCTGTGTTCTCAGAGGCGTGTCCATGTCTTCAGCGGTTACACCAGGTGTCAATATTCAAATCTGACCACTGATTGGTTTGGCTGTAACTTCACGAGAAAACTCACTTCCTCGTCAACCTATGACACTCCACCCCTAGAGCATTCCCCTGGGAGTGCACTGGGAGTGCACTCACAGCCAAGTGAGTTTTCTCGTGAAATTAAAATATATATTTCATGGGTGCACTGGCACTGCATCAGCAACAACCCATGACACCTTCTCTTCCCCTAGTCTGGAGGCTGTACCAGGAAACCTCTCGGCGATTTGTTTCTTTTTCTGTAAACTGTTTTGGCTTGGCTTTTTTTTTTTTTTTTTTTCTTTCTTCGGCTGTCCAGGGAGCCAGTGGGACCGCCCCAAACCTGAGACCTCAGAGGAGCTAAACCAACACGAGAAAGGACCTTTAAATCCACCAACTTTGGCTGCTGCAAGGAGAAGACCCATACCAGAAATCCAACAGGTTCCCAGCTGATGTGAACTCTTTTCTCCTCTCGTCCCCATAGACAAAGAAGGGCGGTCGCCATCTTTGCCTTGGCTATGCAGCGAGGTGGGGGTGTGGTGTAAGGTTTAAACTTTTTTTTTCTCATTTTCCTTTCCTTTTTTTTCCCCATGTGCTTTGTGGGCACCCTTATTGGTTTTTTTTCTACTGTTAATAAAAAATTTCTTTTTTTTTACTTTCACCCCCAGGTATTGTGAAAAATGTTTTTGTGATCTGTGTCAACTGGCAATGGAATCAGCAAATGCTTGTATCTGCTGTGTTGAAAGTGGATACGTTCCCTGGGATAACTACAAAGAACGGGTTTGAAACTTTCTGACCAAATAGCCAAATAAAGCATCGAGCAAGAAAATAGAAGATGTATAGTAGAGTAAAGAGATGAGGTGGCAAAACCAACTGATGCTTAGAATAAAAGAGAGGAAGTCGTGGTAAAGCTAAGGGATATTGCAACAAAGCAACTAAACACTTATGTATAATAAAAAGCTTGAGGTGCTAGTACCAGACAAAAATTATGTAGCAGACACTGGTGAAAGGCCTCCCTCCAGACAACCACAAGCAGGACAGGAAGCCAACAATCACCTGGAAAGATTATGAAATTGCTGATCCCAGCTTATTGATATTTGCTTATTCGGACTAATACAAGCACACTGGAAAATGCTTTGTAGGCTTAAAAGAGGAATATACACTCTGGTGAACTTATAGTGGCGTGTGCCATTAGTGAAGCAGTGACTCCCCAGCCACCCAGCGCTGTTTGCTTGCTTTCTTAAAAAAAAAAGATATAAACATACAATTCAGTCTGGCTATCAAAATTTTATATCAGTATCCATTTCTCTCATTGGCAGTAGAAAGGGGCGTTATTGAAGCCCTCTCTCTTTAGAGAAAAACACTAATTTTAGAGCGTTTTTCTCCCAGAATTTGTCTCCAAACTGAGACTGGTACTCACAGGAGCTGCTCTGTGTGATGGTAATTGCTTGCGTCTTTAATTGGGGGAGTGTTTGGCTTTGGTGTTTTTTCCTTTTCTTTCTTTCTCTCATGGAATTTTGTCCAATCTGTCTCTAAGAAAATATAATGATTGGTACTTAAGAGAGACAAAAGAAGTTGCCAAGCTCAGGGGAGGAGGGCACCTGGCTGCACTTCTCTTACCCTCTACTCCAAGAGAGTTTCTCGGAGTAGAACCCACTCTCTAGTTTCTTCTTACCCACTCCGCTGCCTCCTACCTTTGAGTGGAGCTCTGCTCATAAGAGCAGCCATTGCACTGGGACCTTATTAGCACCCTTCCTCAGCAAACACAGCACCCTTCACCATCTGCTGAGGTGCCTCAGGGGAAACCCTGGGATCCCTGAGCCCTGTCCCCCTCCAAGGGAGCCTCTCCCAGCCCAGTTTGGGAGCCAGTCTGCTGCTGCTCAGCCCCTGCTGTGCCTCTGCTACGGCTACAGGGTTTTTTTGCAAGACTGTAAGCCCACACCCTCTGCCTGCCAGGACACCCTGCAGCTCCTGCTACAACTGTCAAGCTTCTGCTGCCTCGCTTGCTATCCCGAGTGAGCTCATTCCTGCCCTTTCAGCTTGCCACTTTCAAGGTTCCTGCTAGGGCATTGGGATTGGCTGCCCCTGGAGGTTTGTGGAGCAAGCCCTTTTTCCATCCCTTCCGCCGGCGTGTCCACCATTACAACGGTCTCGCTCAACGACCAAACTCACGCCACAGCGCCCCCTGCAGCCGCGGGGGAATCATCGCAGCCACCCTGCCCGGCCCGGAGCCAGCAGCGCCCCTGCCGGCTGTGCCCGGAGCTGCACCAAAGGGGAAATGGCCTGCGGCCGAGAGGCTGGCACTGGGTCTCTGGGGCTGTTTGTTGTTAATGCCAGAGCTGTTGTTTGTGTTTGCCTTGCTATACATACTAGTAAAGAACTGCTGTTCCTTTGCCCACATCTTTACCTGAAAGCCCCTTAATTTCAAAATTAAAATAATTCAGAGGGAAGGGGGTAATAGTCTCCATTCCAAGGGATGTTCCTGCCTTCCTTGGCAGACACCTGTCTTTCAAATCAAGACAAGGTGAAAGCTGTGGTTGAGACACAAAAAATGTTTCAAGAAGTGCTCCAAAAAGACAGGAACCACACAGTCCTCCTCATTTCATTGCTAAGAAGCAACTCTGGCCACTGAGGAACTCTTAGGTACAATGAACACCTCCAAAACTACACGCAGACACCCCTCAGTGTTCTCCATCCAATCCAGATCAGTGTTACTTTACACCTCTGCAAAGCTGTGCATGCAGGACATGCTCTCCATTTCCACAGCATTTTAGTCCACAGCAACGATCAAGAATTGGCAACTTTCCCAGACTCACTTGGTTTCTCCCAGAATGACCCTCGCTACCACACTGTCTTTACTTTCCCACAGGCAAGAATGTCCATCATCTGCTGTTCCTGCTGCTCTTGGAAGCAGATGCAAAGGGAATGTGGCAGAGAGCTTGAAGGAAAAATGCAGCCTCACCAGAAGAAATGCGCTGGCATGAAGTACTCAGCTGACAGCTCTGGGAGAAATTTCAAATATGGAATGCATAAAGAAGGGATTAAGCTGGCCATAGAGAGGGGAAGGGGAGCCAGGAGTTTGGATCCCCTCTGGAGGCATTCTGAGCCTATGGGTTTTAGAGGTGTTACTAAAACCTGATGTTAGACACACAGACTTGCTTAACAAATTTACAAAAACAAAATCAAGAAAAATAAAAAAGCAGCTGCAGAGCATTGCCCAAGAGGGTTTGAGAATGGAAAACTTGTTTTACTGGCACTTAAAAGTTCTTGGCTTGCTCTTCCTAGCAAAAAACCTTGGTAGAAGATAAAAAAAAATTAAATGCATTAAAAACAAGAGTTAAAATTGGAAATGAGAAGTTGCACAGAACAGAGGGGAAAAAACCAAACCTCAAAACAACTGCACTTTCCTAACATGAGAGAAGTAGGGAATCAAACTGTGCCACGAAGCTCAAGAAGTAGGTAAGAACAGTTAGCCCCATACTGGTGCCCTCTGGGTGTCAGAAATTAAAGCCTGTGTGCAGCAGCAGCTCTGAACTGCAATATAACAAAATCTACTTCTTTAGAATGTCTGCTGTCTTCTGGGAAGGACAAAGACTTCTTTCACCTTAATAAAAAATGCATCTTCTCCAGATTATTTTCGTCAGAAATTGCAGTGTATCATCACAACTAAAAAACCTCCAGTATGTGTGAGGAAATGGAGACTGGTGGAGCCTGTTCCTGTGCTTAAGGAATGCTGCCCCTCTGTGCAGGAAGGTGTATGAGGATAGAGGAATACTCCTTACCTTTATTTATTGTGGGATGTCAGGCCCAGATTCTGGATGGAAGCAGTCAGTCTCACAGTGTGCTGTGCCAAGTGCCTGGAATTCAGGTAATAAGCAAAAGCCTTTCCCCTCTTCTGTGCTGTGTAGGAACTTGGGGAGTTCTTCAGGACTATAAATAATTAGTGCCAAAGATTTTTGGTGCAACAGATATTTAATTTGGAAGGGTTTGCTGCAAAACATCTATTACACATCCAGGTGTCAACCCCAAGGGTCCATTCCACCTGACCTTCCTGATAGTGGGTACCTCTTGTTTTACACCGTATTTACAACCATCTGGCTTGTAGGGGACTCCAGTTTCTGAACATGAGTCCACAGACACTTTGTCCTCAATCAGGCCTGAGAAGCTGCTGGCCAGCTGACAAACTCTGACTGAGTCCCCTTGGCCACAAGTGGCTTACCAGGAGCTGGCTGCAGCTGAAGGATAAGGGACAGGTGTCTTCCTTGCTGCAGGCACAGGGTCAGATGCCAATCAGCGGTGTAGGGCTCTGAAGGCTCCAAATAGCCTCTCTCTAATAATTAGAAGTCTCTAATAATAAAACTACCTGGTAGAGCAAATTAATCAAAGCAACACTGAAGGAGTGACAATAGAACAGGGGTCACTTTATTGTCAGGTGGACGAGGAGTTCTTCTGATGCTGTAATTATGTCTCAAAGAAACAGCAGCAGAAGTGAGTGATAAGGTGACTGCAAGCAGAGAACCCGAATGCCAGTATTCTTCCTCTGATGCTCACAGCCCACTGTGAGCAGTCCAGAAGGTGATCCTCTTGTAGAAGGACCCTCAGCCTCTTAGCTATTATCATGGAGGCAGTTTCACCCACTTGCAGCAACCTCCTGTTCAGGAAGCTCACTGCAGATGCCAGTGCCAAATTTCTGAGTTCCACCAAGGTTCCATCCTCTCTACTCACACTCATACAAGGACATCTTCTATAACTCCAGTTCATGGCTTGGCTTCCTCTACCTCAAGTTCAGTATCTTACACAAAAAAATCCTGACCACCTCTGCCACAACTCAATGCTTATTTTTTAATTGCTGCCAGGTTCTTGCTGGAGAACCAGTAAGCTAAGCAGGGTGGTCTGAGCTCCCAGGTTTAGCATATGAATATACTTGAGTTGCAAAAGGGGTACTCACACTTCTACATCACTAAAAACACCCATTGTATCAGGCACAGTTCCCATTTCTTTTAAAAATAAATATTTATAAACAAAAAGAAGAGATTCAGAGAACTACAAAGTTAAAAATTTTCCTGCCAACAGCACAAATGCTTCTCATGTACAGTCAAAGGAACAAGTTGTACACCAACATGAGCACTGTCTAAAAAACTCTCTCCTCATCCGCTGCCCCAGTCCATCTGCAGAGAGTTCCACATCTCCCTTTGCAGCAGCCAGCTCTTCTGCACTTCTCCAGGACTTGCACTGGAGCTGCTCAGTCTCCTTTCATGATCAAGTCCTCAATATATGCATCCAGTTCATCATCTGTATTAATATCAATGTCCTGAAACCAAAGCAACAAGGAATACCAGTGAGAAGTGAATACTGAGGAACAGCACAAGAAAAGAGGAGCCAGAGCAGCTTAGCACCTTCTGTTACATCTGACTGGCTCAACCTCTATGCCCCAACCTCCAGCACCCTCCAACTGCTAACAGCTGCAGTGACAGCACTCCTAGTTTTCCCTGTCAGCATCCGAAAGACAACATAGGAAACCCATCAGCACCTCATGCTCAAACAATTCACTCAAGTGATGTATTTACTGTACTGATTTTGGTCGAGGCAGGTTTGGTTTGGGTTCTTTTAGATTTAACACATTTTCGTAACAGGGAGAAACTGCTTCCAGATGCTTTCAGTAGCCTTTCCAGGTTGATCCTGATTTTATTAAAGTAGTTTTTTAGTTTAAAGTTAGTTTATTTATTTAAATGCTTTAATTATATATTTTCTATTTTAATTTCATAGTATAACTAATATATCAATTTCACCACAATACTTTTTTATATTGTTTGTTTAAAGGTTTGCATTTCTGTATGTGGAGTTCAGAATCTGCCCAAGAATGTGGCAAAAATTCCCTGATGAGCACTGCCTGTGCCTGGGGAAATTCTCAAGCAGCCTCACAGCAGAGAACAAACAGAACTTGTGCATTACATACACACCATGAGAAATCATTCTGTGAGAATTAACACACATCAGACTCCCGGGGCCTGGATCCCAAGTGTGGGCAGTGACAGCCCAAGCTGTTCCCAACTGAGGAAGCTGGAGCCCAGTGAGATGCTGGACTGAAACACTTGTAATGCCTGGAGAGGATGAGCCAGGTGGCTACTCTAAGACAGCTCATGGTTTGCTGCTACTCCTTACCCACCTCCTGCACTTTCTGCAGAAGGGCCATGATATTAGTCCTCAACTTCTGCAGTTTCTCCTCTGTTTCCCTCAGCTTCCTTTCTAAGTTCCGGAGGTTTTCCTCACAGGCTTTGGCCCGGGCATCGGCACGTGTCTGATATGAATTGCACAGGTTCTGCAGACCCACCTCATACTGCTTAAAATATTCTTTCTGCAGTAGACAAAACACAACAGGTGTCACATTAAGAGAAAGCATCAAGCATCACAAAAACATGAGCACTCACAGGCTGTAGAAGATCCAAACTCCTGACCCCCATGATCAAATCCTCCCTGCAGTGTGCCCCTACACACCCTGCCCACGCTCATATTTACATCTGATTTGCCTACACCAGCCAGCACAGAATTCACACAGCTTTTCACATTCTTCCAATACCAGAACTTCCCCCAAAGCTGCTTGAATTTAGATTAAGAGTGCAGTGTACTTTAAAAAGCATGAACCCACAGGTATGCTGCAGGCCTGACACCCCCTGTAAACTGTGAGTATCCTTGGTAGAGATCACCCAGACAACACAGCCTCTCACTGCAAGGTAGGGACAGCTACACTCACCAAAAACCCCAGACACAACCAAGGTGTCCTATGGAAGAAGCAGGAATGGTAACTCCAGCAAATGCCAGCAGATGCCTGAGTTAACAGAAGGGGAGGAGACAAGAGAGAGACTGCCAATACACACACTGCAAGTCTGGGAGTGCAAAACAGAACTGGCTTTGGTCATGTGCTCGTCTGCAGGTGGCTTTTTACATGTGCCTCCTTGGAAAGATCTCTCTTGGTGATATGTTGGAGAAGGAAAAAGTAAGAGAGGCCAGTTCCCTTGCCCTGCATTCCAGCCAGCACTGGTCCTCCCAGTACCAGGCTGCTGGTGGAAGCTCAGTCCCACCTGTCCTGTGCTCAAATAAACAGAGGTCAAAAGTCTTAGGGTGAGCAGCTGACTTGCTGGCAGTCAACCTGCTCTCCTGGGGAAGTGGGAAAGGGCTGGCTTCCATGTCCTCTCACACAAATGTAAATGGCCTATGAAGGGATTGAATCCACACTAATATTGTGGGTTCAATCCCTGTATGGGCCTTTTACCTAAGAGCTGGACTCAACGATCCTTGTAGCTTCCTTCCAACTCAGAATATTCTGTGAATCTGGGGATAATTATTTGTTATTATTTATAATTTTTAAGATTGTCTTTAGGTAAGTTATAAGGCTGGGAGCAAAACAAACAGATGTCCACCTCCTGCTCCTACAAACCTGTAACCTGGCTTCTTTTTTAGAAGTTTAACAGCAATGATTAATAATTTAAGACAGTAGCAGCCAACAGCATTCCCACACACATGCATGGTAATTAGAAAAATCCTCAGACAGCTCTTACAAGAATCAAGGCATCTCTCAGAGCTCTCATTCTTTTCCTCAGCCATGTTAGTCTGCCAAGGATCCAATGTATCTTTTCAAGAGTGCACTCCTGCATTAGCAAGACGCACATTTGCCGTAAGAATGGAGTATGTTTGGGGGAAACACTTAAACCTACTTTTCTAGAACTACTGAACTCACCAAGGGAAATGCCAACAACCCTTCTGAGCTCATGGAACTCAGCTCATTCTTGGAGATTGGAAAACTTGGAGGCAAGAAGTATCGCAAACAATTCCTGTGCAGGAAAACAAAATGTAAAGCCAGCGTTGAGAGTTTAATGGACTGAAGCAATCAGACTGCAGAGCTCACAAGATCTGCAGTGAACCCACCGAAGGATCTGGACTAGCAAGTCAACTGTTTCTTGGCTGCTGTTGGGACCAGTGGTGTCAGGCTCGATTCTGACACAATCCGAGGCAGAAGGTTCAGCCATGACCACCTCCTCTTCCTGCTGTGTGTCTGGAGCCTGGTATTCAGGAGAGGGAGGCTTCATAAGCCTTACATCCTCACTGCCCTTCTCTACCCTGAGAAAAAGTATTAAGGGAATGTCAGAAATCTTTTTTTACATTGGACATACCTGAAACACAGTTAACAGTTTCATCAGAACCTGTACCCAAGTGTCACACAGACCTCTAGACACAAATCACTGCCTCCAGGGCAGGCATCAGAGTGACAGACTGATGGAGTCTGTCATGCCCATTCCTTATGCAGCCATGGACAGTCCTGACCTCACATGTTTCCTGACATGACAGCAGCATATTTGTCTTTAGCATCTATGACAATAAAACAGGCCCTTCCTCGCAAAAAAACCCAAGCCTCCAAAATCCAGTAGCTCGAGACAGTTACCAGCGATCCCTTGGTGTGGTGTCTGTAGGGACATAATCAAACTTCACCTTCCACCGGATTGCATGCCTGACCCTTTCCACAGCCGTGACACGGCCTGTGAACCATTCCTTGTTCACACGCACTTCCACGTGCAGCCCCTTATCTGTGAGGGGGAAGCAAAGGTGTTTGTAAACATTCAGCTGCTGGAAAGCACATTCTACAGGAGCTCTAGAGATTCAGGCACATCAGCAGGGAGCACACCTGAACCTGTGACAATGCCCTCAAACAGTACAGACACTATCAAGACACAATGGGCACACAGGTCAGCTCCTGCTGAGAAACATGAAGATGTATGGAAATGAGCTGGCAATTCCAGATAGAAGGTTTCTCTTGTACTCCAAGCTGTTTGACATTGGCTTTACAGTCTAATGATGGGCTCTAGGACAATTTGCCACATGTTCCTAGTGGGCCACTTTCCAGACAGCTCTCTGGAAGCATGCTGAAAAGATGCCCTGCTCTGGCAGATTGTGCACTACCACCCCAGCTATCACCTTTCCTGGTGTCTCCCAGTCCCTCTTCTTTCACAGCAGTGCAGCAGATCTGGATACAGTCCTGAGCATTTTCCAACTGGCATGGCTGCATGATCCACTCAGGATGGGTGAACATGCCATCAGCTACACCCTGCAGCCCAGCCCCGTCCCTGACAACACGATACAACCATCAATCACAGACCTTTCCATGCCACAATTGCCACTGGTCTAATCAAAGGGTTCTCAGCCAAAATGTTTCACACAAGTTAGAGTAATCTTGGGGTTTGGAATTCAAATTTACACTATTTTTTATTTTAAAATCTCGTTAATGAAATCACACGTTTAACTGGTGCAACAGTTCTTTTCTATGTCAGATACTCGTGGCAGCCCAAGGGCCCATTTCTCACCTTTCTGTGCTTTCCTCAGTTCCAACAACTCTTCCTCTCCAGCACTGTCTGTGAGCTGGGAGCAGAGAGAGCTCACATTAGTTGCCTCCCATCAAGATTATAAACACCTGACAAATACCTTTTACTGGGGAAACCAGCACACTCTTACCTCCACCACCACCTCATTGGAATCCTTCTCTTCTTTCATTCCCAAAAATTTTCCTCGTTTTGTCCTCTCCTTTTTGGGCTCACCCTCCTCCTCAGACCCATCCTCTGGGATGTTAAAGGCCCTCTTTCGAGTGCTGGAGGGCTGAAGGAAGCAAACAAGCTCTAGCTATTAATTCCAGCCTGCTTCCAAACAAAACCTTCTTGCAACCAAGTTAAAACAAAACAAAACAAAACAAAAAAACATAAAAACAAAAAAAAAAAAAAACCAAACAAACAAACAAAAAAAACCACAACAACATCCAGTATTTAATTTGGTAGTTAATGAGCTTTTCTGGAAGGTATTAGAGGTACTACATCATCATGCAAACACTCACCCCACCACTCCACACACTTTTTTTTTTCCCTGGGGAAACAATCTGGTCTAACAGGAAAGAGATGAGACCAGTCTTCTCAACAGGTGTAAATGGCACCCTAACCAAAGAGTAAAATAAAAGTTCTCTTGTCCTGAGCAGTGCCCACAGTGCACATATCACAAGACAGAACAGACAGGCTTACAGGACAGTGGGTGAGGAGCTGAGGGGTTTAATCCCATTGACTCTTACCTGTAAACATCTGCCAGAGGCAGATTTCCTTACTGTTGGCACCTTGACTACTTTTGGATTGGGTGTCTCACATGAGCTTTTGGGGCTCTGCCGGCCAGAGAGCGACTTCATGCTTGTACCTGGTTTAGCAAGAGTTTTTAAAGTGCTGTTAGACTTCCCAGCTGTCACAATGTGATGGTGTGTCCTGGAAGTGCTGGCCTCCTCCTTGAAGAGCATGCTGGCTAACTTGGGGGAGCTGGTATTTGGACGATCCAAAGAGCTCTTTTTCAGCTGAGTGCAGGATTTGTGAGGAGGTGAAGATCCTGGTGGCCTGCTGGGAGCATTCTTGATTACATTAGGCAAAGGAGGAGATCGTGGGCGCTGAGTTTGGGTATGCTGAAACAAAGGAGGGTAGAGAGAGTGGAAGGGTAGAAGAGTGGGGAACTGCTGTTCAGAACAGCTAAGGAAGCACAAAAGACTAAAAAGCCTACAGCAGAATCCCATTTACCTCCCTTGAAGGCCGTGTGGTCACTTCCAGAGGCAGTTTCTTTAAGTCAGCCTGAGATAGAATTGGAGTGGTTTTCTACCAAAAAAAAAAAAAATCAGAAAGTTCATGTTTACAAGCTGCCAGGGCATCCCAGCAGTCTTCCAGGCTAAAACCAACAATTATATGGTGTTTTTTGTGTCCTTCAAGATACATCACTTCAGCTGTCATTTCCATTTTCCCAACAGAAAATTAAATGCAAGCTGAGATGGTCCATTTCTGTTGTTAGAACAGCCCCAGTCCCATGAAGGAACATAGGTGGTTTCAGACTCAGCAGCAGCCCTTTGCACAAGGAAATCCATCACGCCTGCTTTGCTTAGCTGGAGACCTCCAGACTCACCTGCAGAGCTTCCAGCTTTTTCTGCTGCTGGCGTATTTTCTCTGTCAGTTGTTTCTGCTTTTCCTCATTTGATTTCAAGTCTTTTTTTAGAGTTCCCAGTGGTACCTTCTGCTTCTGCTCTGCAGCCTCACATCTAGCATGGAAGGAATGCAAGACAACCTCAGGAAGGACAGCAGAACCTGTATAATCTCATGCAGGATTATCCCAACATCCCATTCCAAATGCAGCAGGAAAGCCACTTGCCTTTCTGCAGTAACCACAATCTCAAAAGCAGTGGTTTTCATCTTGGAAAACAGATATGAATTAAGGATCAAAAGCATAGTTGCTAATAAAAAAGCATTTATGCTGGGAATCACCAACTCAGGGCCCAGGAACTGTGACAGTTGTGACAGCTTCTGTACTGCATCTGTACTCCAGACTTTTTCAGCAATTTTCCTTCCTATCAGTTTATTTCTTCATATCAGTTCTTCTTTCTACAGACTTCTTTCCCTTCATAAAGGAAAGCACAGTACCAGAAACCCATGACTAAGACGTTACCACAAGCCTTCCAGTCTCAGATGCCTTCTGCCTTGCCATCCAAGGCCAGACAGTGTCCTTTGCAATATCCTGTAGCTATTTGCCTTGTCCTTTGCTTTCCTGTAGCTGTTCAGCCTATGGCCTACAACAGTGGTGAGCATCCTATTCTCCCAGGTCCTCTCATGTGCAGAATCCTGGAAGAGTCCTTGAGAAGAAGGAAAACAGAGATAGAAAGTACTCTCTCAAATAGACTGGCATCACCTTTGAAGTGCTGGATGAGCAGCTGGCCCTCAGGAGCATTGCCAGAGGACAAAGAGGGGACTGAGCCCAGGCTCGTCTCCTATCACCAAACAGAGTCATGGAAAGACAGACAAGGATCAGCGCTGCTGAGGTAAAGTCATAGAAGAATGATTTGAGCCAGGAAAGCAGCAGATAGCCCTTTTACAACACAAGAGATCCAGCAGATCTCACTCTACACTGGAACCAAGCTGGTAACCTGCAGATCTGAGTCTTACTAGTAAAGGGAGAACCCTGCTCTCACTGTAGAACACTCAAAGCCCCAAGAAGCTGGGGAGAGATGATTCTATCAAGATCTCTATCTACCAGATATACATTGATCAGCTTTGTGAGTGAGAAGGAACACAAGCATCAGCCTCTGCCCTGCTGAAGCACTTTCCATAGAGTGGTTACTTCCTTGGCTAAGGAAGTGTGTGTCATCACTACAAAATGATTGCCTGACACAAAACCTGCAGTTCCTAAAGATAAAGTTGAACAAGTGGCACCATAAACAGGTTTCCCAGCACACAAATGAGTCTTCCAGCTCATGGCAAGGCTGGAAGCATTGCCAAGCTGTGTCTTACAGCACAGTAAAGAACAAAAGCAACTTGAGTTCTGAAGAAAAATTCATGGCATCCAAATCCAGAGACTGCATCACTGGAAGCAGCAAATCAGAACAAATGTATTATCTTGGTAGTCAGAATGGACTAAAACCAAGACTCTGATAGTGCTCAAAGAGCTTTGAGACACACAATCATCTTCAGCTGGTGCTTCAGCCACCCATTCAAACGATATTTGGGATCCAACTGGATATCAGATAGTAGAATAGAAGCAAGCAAGCCTGACATTATTTCACAGTGTGAAACAGGGACACTGCCTTCTCTGTAACAAAGTGAGTGATGGTGGCACCTGGTGCTGACCTCAACACAGGCAGTGGCACTGGAGGGAGTGACTGCTTCCCATGACACAGACTGAGAAGGGCATTCAGCTCCCATGATCTGGAACACCATGCCACGAGCAGCCACTGAAGTGTAGGTAGACAAACCAGAAGGGAGGGGAACAGCTCAGTGCCAATAGCAGACACTGTGCCGAGGCAGCCAAAACTATCATATGATCTCCGATGCCAGGAGAGTCTCAACACCTGACATTGCTCTGACATTGCTTCATTTCCAATTTGGCTGGATGAGACCCTGCACAAAGCCTCACAGTACACAAGCTTGAGAATGCCAACCATGTGCTTCTCAAATCCTGTCATCCTTCAGACACTACAAATACCTGTAATGGTCAGGACACAGATATGAAGGTGTCCAAACTCTGCACAAGGACCCAACAGTGCAGCACTTGGAATTTGCCCCAGCCAAAAGCCAGAGGAGTGCTGGAGAAACTTCTGCTTCATATAAAGGACACAACTGCACTCGCTGCTGGAAAGCACGTATAAGCCTACTTAATCAAAAAATATCCTAGAGTTATTTATTCTCCCAGAGTAAGACTCCTGAGATCCCTTTTGAAGCTAAAATAACCAGAAGTTTGGCTCACCAGTGCCAAGTGCCCCATCTGCCCTTTCCCAGCTTCCTGCATGGGGGATGTAGGATGGCACAGCATGCAGTGCGGAGGTACACAGACTCACTCCAAACAACACCTCAACATGTTCTCACGTGAGAAGTAGCCACCCACCCCCACACCCCCGCATTTTCAAGGTATTGCAAATTAAAAAAATCTAAATTCTTTCATCAGGAAATCAAGTTGCTGCTAGGTGATACAATGAAGACCCCATCTGCAGACAGAAGTGCAGAAATATAATGGCAGTTGAGGGGACCTGAATAATACCCTTTGATGGCTACCCTCAGGCCATCCCAGGAACTGCCATCCCAGAAGCTGCCAGCCCATCTAGGGTCCATTTCCATAAGCCCAGAGGCCCAAAGGCAGCTAGGGGGATGTGAACTGGGCTTTTTGGGAATTGTGGAATGCAAATCTGTTCAGAGGAATAGAAACCCTTTTTGGGGTCCTGCCAAGACTATCCTACAGCCACCTCAGCCCCGGTATCTGGTCAATGGGGGCAGCCCTCTGAAACATCTTTTGGACCAACACGAGGAACCAAAAGCAAGTAAAGGAAAGGACTGAGATTATTTGGGAAGAATAAATATGGGGGGAAATAGACTATAACAAGGGCCAGTTGTACATAAACCTTTGGCTGGTCAGTACACCTCTGTGTACTAACCTCCACGTCTCCCCCTTTCCTAGGCAAGGGACTCTGTTCCGCATGCACACCTGTGTACTGGGGTACAAGTGCTAGCAGCTGGAGCGGGACCACTGGCCCCAGTGACCCATGTGTGACATTCACATTCTCTGGACAGAGAGACATAATTCTGTCTCTCAAGAGAAGCACAGAGAGAAGAGAAAACAATCTTTATCTCTGCTCCTTTGTTTTTCCCATGGGGAATGTGGTATGGAGATTGTTTACCTGAAGTGATTGCTTGATTGGACTCTGGTAAAGGTTGTTTGGGTTCAATGACCAATTGGCTCCAGCTGTGTCTCGGACTCTCAGCAGAGAAGTCACCAGTTTTGGTCGTTAGGTAAGTAAGAAGTAAGTATGTAGAATAGTATAGTATCTCTTTAAATAGTATATTAATGTAATATAGTATAGCTTTAATAAAGCTATCCTTCAGCCTTCTGATCTGGAGCCAGACATCATCATTTCTTCCCTTTCCGGGGTCACTGCATTTTTACAATACCCATGTGCCTGAGTGCCACCAGCTGCTGTGACTACAGGCAAGTGAATGAACATGAGCCACACGAATGTCAGGCCAAAGAAACCAACCAAGAGGCTACCTGGGAGCAGGGGAGGGGATGTCTAAGGGTGACCTGCAGGAGCTGATTACTGGAGACACCAGTGTGTCCTGCTCAGCTGATGGAGATGGGTATAGGGGTGTAGGCGGAACTGTGGCTGTCTCTAGGCAGAAAGCACCTGGGGAAGAGCAAGGATCCCGATCCAATCAAGACAGAGAGATCCCCAGTGTGAGACACTGGGAGGTCTGGAGTGTGTGTGTGCTATGTGTAACCACAGAAGGAGGTCTGTACACCTCCCCCCTGGGACTGCAGGCCTCAGGGCCCATCTATCCCAGCGGAAGTAACCAGAGGCACAGGATCTGGAGGCCAGGTATGGACATCAGTATTTCCACTAGTGGTCCTTCATCCTGACGAGCCAAGAGGGAAAAGGATGAAGCTGCTGGTGTGGTCTGTGGGAGTGCTGCACATGCCTACCTGTGCTATCTGTGTAGGGCTGGATGTGTGTATATACATTGTCTGTGTTTGTGTGTGTCTACAAGCAACATCTTCATAACCTCGCTACTCCTTCCACCTGAAGGGCTGGGGATGTGCCAGCCCCTTAGGTTCCAGCATTTTGTCCAGGAACATCCTCAGCACTGCCACACTCCTCAGAGCTCTACAGCAGGAACTTTAGATACACATGGAGCAAACAGGGAAGTCAGCACAGGTGTTCTTCAACTGGGATGTATCAAAAGGAAGAAGCCAGAAAGTCAATACTTCAAAATAGCATCAATATCCTGTAGAATTTTCAGCCACAGATGTTAAATTTTTTATTCCAATCAAAAGTTACTGCCTGGACTCATCCCCTTTGTCTTTAAGCCCTGAGCCAAGGGACCTGAGTTACAGAGGAGCAGCTTCCCTTCCTTACACAATACAGACAAGAACTGGCTTCCAGCAATGTTGCTTTCCACAAAGAAGCAGTCTAGAGCAATCATTTTCCTCACTCAAATAAATGACTAGATTCTACCTACATTTTGTAACTGTAACACACATCATTCTCAAGTGAACCACTGTGCTGCTTCCTCAAGCATACAAAATGTCCCTCCTGGGGTCATCCCAAACAAGTGGAATTGCTGCAGTTTGCTGTCTGATGGGTGGGAGCAGTAGGAGCAATAAAGACAACTGCAAAGCCCCCCTGAACTCAGCTAACTCCCAGACTGCACCATGACAGTTTTCCAGTTGCCATCTATCCTGCCCATGGCAAAATTAATATAATCTAAACCTACAATTAGTATTTCCAGTGCCAGTGCAAAAAAAAAAAAAAAACAACCAATGATTCAAATTTCACCATATCACTGGTTGATAGGCTAGAGGCAACTCTGGGGTCTACCTGGTTCCACCCTGCTCAGGCAGGGCCAGCCAGCACCAGGAGCCCAGGACCACATCCTGGAATATCTCCACGGATGGAGACTGCAAAATCTCCCTGAGAAACCTGGGCCAGGATTTGGTCACCCTCACAGGGAAAAAAGTAATTCTGATGTGCAGAGGGACCCTCCAGCATTCCAGTTTGTGCCCCTGGTGTCTGGTCCTGCCACTGAGCAACACTGGGAAGAGCCAGGCTCTGACCTCTTTGCAGCTTTTTGCAGCCTTTATATGTTTGTATACACTGATGAGAACGCCCTGAGGCTGATCGGCTCTAGGATGGACAGCGCACACCAGTGCTGGGGCTGTCCTCCCCAAGGACAGGACTTTGCATTTTCCTGGTTGAATGTCAGGATAGGTTTCTGCTGGCCCATTTCTCCAACCTGCAGGTCCCTCCGGAGGGATCTGTGACTGCCTGGTTTGTCAGCTGCTCCTCCCAGTTTACTGTCACCTGTCACTTGCTGAGGATATCCTCTGCAATTTGCACATTGCAAACATCCACCCAGTATTCAGCTCCCTATACAATTGCCATTGCTGCCTTTTCTCAGATTGTGAGCACAACTTAAAGGTACAGAATCCCTCCAACTGTTTTCAAAGAACAGACAACCAGAAAAAAGCTCCAAATGTGCAGATAAAGCATCTTGCAGAAAAGTCTTAAAATTAACTGATTCTTACCTGTCTTGTTCAGGATCAGGGTTCATGGAGCACACCCAGCTGTCAGGGTAGTTTTTCTCCACTGAGCTCAGCTGGAATGGGAGAGTCCGCCACTTCAGACAGACATCTGTTAGACAGACACTTTGCAAGTCAGAAATACACAGCCTGAGACACATCATTTTTTTCCCATAGCCCGTTTTTTCCCATAGCCCATTTAAGCACCACACCAAAGTGTATCCAACAACAGTAAGACTAGTGGCCAAAAAAAAGTGAGACAGTAACAGAATATATTGAGTCAATTATTTCTTCGTGCTCACAAAACGCTTGAATGAAACCCTCAAAGACAACCCTGACAAGAATGCAATGAAGCCTGGCTTCAACCAACACCAGAGGACCTCACACTCCTGCTGCAACAATGACATATACAAACTGAACTGAACAGCCAGTCCAGACATCACAGCTCAGACCAGCAGTGAGGCTGTCTCTTAATGATACCAAAGTAACACAAATCACAGACATATCCACTTAAAAAAAAATTCTATTAAATTTTTGATGAACCAGGAACACAAATTTGTCTTCCAGAGTATTGCTAGCCTACCAGGAAACCAACAGCTTCACAAAATCAAGTTCTGCCAAGAAAATCCAAACATCCTTAGATCAGGCTCTGGAAGGATATCAACAAGGGAAGACAAGGAGAGCAAAGCCCCTCCTCCTTCAGAAGAACCTTGAAAAGACTGAGACAACCATCAAGGCAGAAGAGCCTAACAAACAATTCCACAAGAATGGCCTTACATTCCTTCCTACAACCACATCCTCAAGTCCCAGGGAGAAAATAAGGAAGTTTGGTGTCCCTCTACCAGGTGACAAAGTGATGGTGTGGAGCTTGCCATTACTCTAACAAGAGCTTAGCCAGAGCTGTTTAGAGGTACACAGAAGAGAACTTGCATTAAATTCCAAGGTAATTGTAAAAGGTTCCCTCTGTGCTGACATAGTGCAGGCCAGTGCATCAGGGTACAAATTACTTGGCCACTTCCCATTGCCTGAGAGGATGTCTCAGATCTTATTCTGGTGCTGGGATGGGCGCCTTTGGTGAGTTCCAGTTCATACAACACTTCTAAGCCTGCTCTCAACACTGTTACTGTCAGGGCACCTGAAGATCAGTTAGTGAACTGTGCAGGAAAGGAGCCTTACACCAGGATGTCACAGAATACTACTGAGTGCAGATAAAGGCAAACTGCAGAGGAGACAGGCCCTAGGAAAGGATAATGATAGTCCATCCCAAATCTCCTATGCATTTAACTGTCCCCATCTGCAGCCAGGAGTGTCCCTCCCCTTCCCCAGAGAGAAGCAGCCAGATCAGACGCACCGCACTGAATTGTGGTGGGGATCTCCATAGCTCTCCTACGCTTGTAGCGCAGTTCACTAGACGGAGGCTGGTTCCAGTTTGCTGATAAATAACCAAATTCATCCCAGAACTTGATGATACCTCTCTGGGCTGGAAAACAAACCACATCCTGCTCAATATGGAGCCATTATCACAAAATCACCATCTGCACTCTTGGCTGTCCTCCAGCCACCCAAAGTTCTCCTTCCAGACCCTGGTACTTGTGAAGCTTCATTACCTATTGCAACATCCTTCCAATACTGAGCCAAATGCTCTCCCATGGCCTTCAGCAAATGTCGATACTCCTTGGCATCAGCAAAGTCTTGTTTATTATGGGTTGGCTCCAGAACCAAATAGGGCACATCCACCACGCCTACCACTCCTCCACATGCCCTGGAAGAGGGATACAGAGTGACACGGAGGAACACAGATTAAACTGACAGGCTAGAAAACTGAACTGTCATGCAAAATGTAAGATGGGCTCAAATATTTGTACTTGCTGTCAAGACCTATTTTGCCTGTCTCTAGAATGAGGCACTAGTACTACCAGCACTCATCAGCACCAAATGCCAAGCACCTCATACTGTTGCAGGGATGACTAAAATTTGTGTAAAGAACTCTCTATAAAGAAACCAGGGAAATAGTAGGCAGTACTAAATAGAATTTATTTGTCAGAATGCAGGCTGACAAAATGAGCAGGCCTCAGGCTCATGAAGAATGGTTAATGCAAAACATGGTTATTGTACAGCCTAAGTCAGATATAGAAACGTGCCAAGCTTAAGCAAAAAGATTGCAGAAAAGTCTGCAGGACTCACATGCCACCCTCCAGCTGTGGGCCCACCTTCTCATACATCTTGATCAGCCGACTGCAGTTATAAATGAACATGCCGTCCAGGTCGCGCTGCTCAATGTTCACCCCAAAGATAAAGTTCAGCTCCTTGGGTTCCTTCAGCGCCCTATAGGGGACAAAACAGAGCCTCTAGGGATGCTGAAAATAAAGTATACTATTTTCTGGTGTTAGAGAGAGGGTATGGAAATCCAGCACCCTTGAGCATTAAATTAATCCGGTAAACTGCTACTTCTGAAAAATACAAAACATTTGCTGAAAAAGCATTACAACCAAATATGAACAAATTACAAAAACTTTGCAATACAGATACTAATTTAGGCTGGACAGATAATTTTTCATTTGAATATGTTTTCTCCTTCAGAACAGATTCTGGGTTTTACTTCAGATGTTTTTATTCAGTGAATTAGTTTTATGAGAGTGCTGTTGCATTCAGACTGGTCCTTACCCATGCTATTTTGGTTTGTATTTGCCAGCTATTTTCCCTTTCTAGATAAAGCATGGAAATTCAGATTTCAATACAAAACTACAGTCTTGATATTCTGATTCTAGAAAGTTTTCTTAATTCCAAATTTCACAAGGCTGCTCCTTAAATTGAAAAGCTGGAGGATACAACGTACAGCCTAAGCAGAGCTTTTTTTTCTGGAATGTCAGGATATCAATTTGCATGATTTCTCCCTTATCTATGCAGCAGATGACTCCAACAAAAGTTGGCCTCGAGTACATTTGTGAACACATAGGCGTTTCTCAATCTGAATCTTTGGTTACCAGGAATTCTATCTCCATGAAGGCCAAAGCCTTGAGATTTTGATCTCTTTGTGCTATAAATCAAACAAAATCCCTGTGTCTCACAAACAAGTCTGGCTCTTCAACATACTAAATTAATCAGGTTCCACAGCTTTCCTGATCCCATGCTGAGGATTTTTCATAAGAAGGATCCTCAGCCTCAGGATGAAGGTATCCTCAAATGTGAGGTCCAAACCAGACCTATAGGCAGAGCCTATACCATGGTCCTGCCCACCCCTCTCAATTTTGACCTGCTTTATATTCCCCACCTGCCCCCATCAAGTCCTTTGCAGTTATGTACTTTATCTTAATGAGGAATTTGACTTCTGCTTAAATGGTTAGCTGAAGATAGTGGAATTCTTTAAAATGTTCTGTTGACTGTCTACTAATATCAAATATTAGGAAGACCTGAGCCATGCATGCATGAACCCTACACAGTGATCACCTGTAAATATGAGATCTGAATCTATGTTAATAGTGAAACTTTGCAAAATAAATCCCAATAAATAAATAAAATTAATATTCATTTTTTGTTTAAGGCCATCTTCCCTCACACAGATGCAATGGTACCCTATGACAGAACGTCATTTAAAACAGGTGACTGTAATACATTCTTAGGAAAACACCTGAAATAGCAGCTTTTAGTAATCTTAAATCTAAACCTTTGCCAAGAGGGGTTTTGAACACTGTCAACTGCTGGGCTGAAATGTGACCCTTTGGTCTCAGCTCACTGAGGTAGAAAACTGTGATTCAAGAGCATGAGCAAGTGCAGCAAAAGACCCATCTCAGGGATTAGTTTTCTTTTTCTAACTTCTGGAAAAGAATGCAGAGCCTTATACTTCAAGTAATAGCATGTACTCACCTACAAAACAAAAACGACATCTCCTCATTTTTACCAGAGAGGACAGAAAGTAAAATTATCATCCAAACCATAGAAAACAAAGTGGTGGGTCAAAAGCCAGAGATTTAATTACTAGAAATTTAGTACCTGTCCTATTGTCTGGAATCAGATCCAACCTGATCTTACACAGCCTTTGGAAACCAGAATGCACTTCTTTCATTGATGCACCCAGCATTAGGGAAACAGCAGAAAACTGTCCTAGGACATCCTCTGTAACTCAAGAATTTTCCAAAAGACAACAGGGATTGGTTAGTGCAGAAGCTAACCTATTATACACATCTTTCAAGATTTTTTTTCAGCTTTCTGAATATAGTACAATGCTGTGGAAAATCATGATCCTCTGAACTGCTGATGATCACTAGTGATGAATGCAGGGACAGACAAAAAGCCATGTACCTGCCCAGAGCATTTTTTTGCTGGTCAGCTTAGTAACAGGAAGAAGTATTTTGCCCATGGGTGGGAAGGGCAGAAGACTATTCACAAAATTTTTCATTGCACACTAATGTCACCAAACCCAAGAATTAAAGAACAAAGGTGTAGATGGAAAAGTATGTGGAAGGAAAGAGGTTCTCTCACAAGCTTCTGTATCATTCAGATCCTAGCTCTAGCACTTTTAAATTAAAGCTGTATTTATTTATTTCTTTTCAGCATCTTAAGATGCATTAGGTCTATCTCTGGCAACAAGCCTGGGACAGCTCTGACCTAGGCAGCCATGTAAATGGGCATGCACACACATAGGTGGGAATGGAGATGTTCTGTATCCAAATCCCCAACTTCCTCAAACTCAGCATTTGTTTTAAGAGCATTTGTTTCTGGTTTTCACTTCATTTGAGAAATTCAAAACAAACGTATATGAAGAGTGAAATATTCCTGTGAGTACATCAAAAACCAAAGTTAATTGCCACCAGAGCTAAGCTAGAAGAATGCCTTGGGATTTCACAGCACTGACTACACCAAAACTCAGCCTGTTTTTAGAAAGCAGCCCTAAAATTCCTAAAGCTGTTTCATTGTAACTTGCGAACATTTGTTCATCAGCCTGAATCTTATCTGCAGGTGAAAAAGCAAGACTGAAAAAAAAAACTGATGTGAAAACCTGTAGCAGAATTTCTGAGAGAGAGAGGACACGATTTATATTTAGAGTGAAGGTTGAGCTATCCCAGCCTAGGCCTTAGATAAGGGCCTTGGTGAGGCCTTGAAGCCTATGACACAGTTAGAAATTTAGTCTGTGTTGCAGTCAGAAATTATGGTAAGGTGTAAGCACAGTGTAATGGGCTTTCTGGGTTTGAATTAGTATAGGTCTGTAGTGTGAAACTTTAACCACCTTAAGACAAAGACAAACAATGTTTGTTTGCCAATGAGAGTGTGCTCACAATTGTTAACTATATTGAAGTGTATATAAACTGCCATCTTATAAACAATAAAGAGAGAACGTATGATTAACCACATTGGTTTGGATCTGCGTTTGTCCTGTCCAGTTCCCGATTTTATAGGAAAGTCCCATGTTTCAAAAACAAGGTAAGCATTTAGAGAAAAAAACCCAATCCAGAGACCCACATGTCTTCCAGCAGGTAAGAGAGGAATACCACAGGTAACCAGAATAGTGCCCCAGCTGCTCAGTTTAAAAGCCCAAGCATATAAGACGCCTATGGATATTTAAGCTTTGAGCTGAACCGAAAACACACACAAAACAGGACAGCTATATAAGCACCTGGAGCAAACAGCCTAGGTACTCCAGAGTTTGGAAGCCCCTGCACTCACCGCTGCTTTGCATCTTGAATCCTTTTCTTGACATCAGCCTCCCGACGCATGGTGATGGCCGAGTTCTGGACCTGACGCAATGTCACCTGCAAACAGGCATTGCATAGTCAAGCTGGGAAATTCATAAAATTCACTCAATTTATGATTTTCTGCTCTTTCAGGAAGAGCTGAGAAATGTTTTAAATGTAAAGAAGTCACAACTGGTAGACAGTGACAACCAGTGTGACTCCACATGTAGGGCAAACTTACACTAGGTTGTTTAAGCATCTACACAGTTGCTTGGAGGAAAATGTCTACACGTAAAAAAAGAATTAATGAAATTGAAAACAGTGGCAATGGAGCGCAAGGAAACATCCAGGGCACTTGGATACTATTCTTTCCATGACATACCAATAGCAAGCTCAGTGATTTTAAGCTGGTGTTACTTGCTGACCTTCCTGGTGTCCCTGCCAGCCCTCCTCCCAACTCCTGGCACCAGGGCTCAGTCTTGCCCCTCTGGGCAAAGTCCCAAAGTCCCACTGGAAGGAAGCAAAGAGGGTCTCTCCAAAAGCCCCTGCCCAAATGCCACAGAGACAGCTGCACAGGCAGCAGAGAACAGCCAAAAAGCCTGTAGCTCTAGTTCTGTTCCCCAGACCACTTCCAGAGAGGCTGTCAGCAAACAGCACCTGGAGTCTGGAGGTCACCTTCCCACACAGGATATATTGGGGGTGTAGGCAGGGGAATGCCAGCACACTTCTCACTTGGGCTGCACACCATGTGAAGATGGTGAAACACATCCCGTGGTGATGAAGCCATGGAGATGCCTAAATATTGCTGGAAGTTCACTGCCGACTGGAGCCACCACCTGCTTAACTAGCACATGGCATGCTGCCATGGGGTGCTGCCCAGTCAGCATCACTCCACTGCCAGTGCTATGAATATCCCTTGGTGCCCAAAACATGACATGCTGCCAAAAGCACAAGGCTCACCCTGGACTCCCGCGTGAGATCCCCTCCAAGGCGTAGCTCGAGAGCACGGGCTTTGCTCTCCGCCTCACGAGCCTTCTCTTCCGCTGAAACATACAGGAACAAGGATGCTGTCAGCCATTTGGTACAGACAGACATCATCAGGCATTCACTCAAAGACAGCAATTCCAGAGAGCCTTTGCTGCACTGATGTGTACAAGGGTACAAAGGGAAGACAAAAATGTACAAAAATCAAGCCTTTCCTGAGAGGATAGTCCCACTGACATGGCATCTTAAACATGCTCAGAGTCACAGTCAAAACTGGCACAATAGCAGAGATAAACTATGCAAAAGCACATTTGAAGGAAGGCTCTGTGAGGAAGTCAACAAGGAACTGGTAAGTCTAAGGATGCCTGTGGCCCTGCCTGCTCTGCTTGGTAATGTGATTCAGAGAAATGTTCTTACAAAACCAGGACTAAGTTCAGGCTTGAAAAGGAGTTCCAGAGAGGTAATTTTCTTGCAAAGACTAAGGGAAAGGACTACTCTCAGAAACATGTTTATCTCTGATAATTGCTAAATTTTGCCTGGAACAAAGACACATATGTGCTACACGTTACAGAGGACCCAGCATTCGGAAAACCTACCCTGCATGTGATCCTCATATGCAAGAAACAATGTAAAAGCAACTCCCCCTTTTGCCTCTCTCCTAGACAAACAGGAATGCTGATGAGAGGCACATACCACCTCAATTCATTCAATAAACCTCATTTTCTGCAAGGAGAATGGACTGAGAACAGTCTTGAGTAAGAAGGAATTGGGGGTGCTGGTGGATGAGAGCTGGACCTGTCCCACCTGTTTGCACTGGCCCCCAGAAACTTCCCATGCCCTGGGCTGATCCCACAGCATGCACAGCAGGGGAGGGGGAGATTCTGCCCCTGTGCCCCGCCCAGGTGAGACCCCACTTGCAGAGCTGCCTCTAGCCCTGGGGCCCAGCACAGGAAGGCTGTGGAGCTGCTGGAGAGCATCTAGAGGAGGCCATGGAGATGCTCCAAGGGTTGAAGCACCTCTGCTCTGGAGACAGGATGGGAGAGCTGGGGTGCTTAGCCTGGTGAAGGCTTCAGATGAGCTTTAAGATCCCTTCCAATACAAGTCATCCTGTGATTCTGTAATTTGGCAATACAACGGGTGCGTGCTGAGGGATGGTGTAGCTCACACCAAGGCAAACAATGCCTGCACCCCCACATGTGAGGGTGCAGCAGCCTAGTTACAGCACACCCAAAAGCCATCTCTCTCCCAGCTCTCCTCACAGGGAGATAAACTGTAGCTGTGAGACACTCCAAACAAGGAAACACACCAGTGGAAGAGCGACCTTGCCTACGATTCACATAGGATGAGGTAAACAAGAAGATGACAGGCTATAGATTACCAGCATCTCTCCAAAAAGCAGCACTTGGTTGCCAGCCAGAAGGAAACTGGAGTCTGTAGCCAGTCAGTTGACTTAGACGACTACAACACAAATCCCTTTTCCTTTCTGCGCATTGTCCCATTGGAGTTTTGTTCACCTCATTCCCAGAGCAGCATGGTCTGAGGTTCACGCTGCTTACCAAGGACTGTGCTGTGTGACTAGCCATCATCAAGAGACAGTCTGGCTAAATCAAGCCAACAGGAGGCTGGAGGCTGCTTAAAGCATTTGGTCCACTTCCATCAGAGCTTGTAGGAAGCTGCTGGTGGGCTAAACATATTTGTGGCTAGTGAAAAGAACACAGTGGTAACCCAGAAGGGCAGGTAACCCAGGTCAAACCTGCTCCACTAATGCAGTGACAACTGAGACAGCTGACAGGGATCGATACAGTTACAGGGGTGAGGCCCCCAAGGCATAAAGATGCATGTCCTATGCAGGACAGTGAGCACGCAGCAGATGGAACCCATATACACATCCTCCCAGGGGACAGCAGGCATGGTGTACCCATGGCACTGCCAAGCACAGCACTGGACACACCAAAATAATCTGAAATAATACCTAGAGCAGCACAGAGCTGTTAGCTTCCAGTACTTGATATCTGCATGACTCCTCACCTCTTCCATTCGTTTGCCTTCCCACTTTTGGAAGGGGATTTCCAGAAGCGAGGCAATGCAAATGCCAAGGTGCCTCAGTGCAATACTCAGTCTCAGTTCAGAAGAACACAGAAAGCAAGTGATGGTCTTTCACAGCCACCTTGCCCAGGAATGGTACTTTTCTCCTAGGTCCACTAACTCACTTAGGAATCTGGATACTACAGCTTATTGCATGAGGCAGGAAGTTAGTTCCTGGGGAATGAAAAGGGGCTTTTCCTCAACTTAAATATATGTATGTCTTCACTCCTGAGCCATATCTCTTTTTAAGATATGCCAAAGCCATGCCACCAACTGCCATCATGTCAATGCTGCTCATACATCTTCCCCATCCAGCTATTTTTTGGTTATCCTGTTTTGATTCCACAAGCTCATAAGCTATATCCAGAGACTCAGCAATCTCTCAGAGTGACTGATTCCAACACATTCCTTGTAGACAGGTATATCTGGCATTCTGGAACGGCTGTTTGCTCAGCTGAGACCCACCATTTGTCACATTTTAGTGTCAATTCTATCTGTTCTCAGCACTGGGACAACAATGGACACAATTTTTCAGTGCCATATACTAAGCTTCACTTTTAAGTGCCATGAAAGCCTCATAGACTGCTTCAGGGAAGAAGCTTCTCTAAATCCTGCTCTTTTCATCTTCTTGAAAAGCAATGGGAGTGTGTGCTCAAGACCTGCCCTGGCTATAGGACTCAATGTAAAAATAAATTCACCTATGAGGATTGAGGCACACAATAAAATCTGCTTAAGCTTCATCTTACCAAGTCTATTTTGCCAGGCTGTACTTCCTAAAGGAGGAACAGGGAACATGGCAATTCACACCATTTCACTCTGCTGCTTTTCTTTGGGGCAGGGTCACAGTCACACTGCCCTCTGTGATGCTGTACAGGCTGAATGCGGCACCATGCCTTGTGTATATGACCTGTAGCCACACGCAGACATGCCTAAAGCAGGTCCGACACAGGGACAGAGGACACGTGCCTCCAGGTGATTTATGTAGTGGATTTATGAACCCTACCAGAAGATACAGGTCACATATAAATCACTTACAACTTCCAAGATTCTTCCTTCACTAGTATTTTTGCATCAAGGGTTAGGGAGGGACGCTACTTTTTGTGTTAAACTTCTGGAGACTTAAGGCAGTTATAATACAGTTTAATGCTGTATTTATATGCTTGTGTGATTTCTATGTGCTGAATATCCAATTATGACAAACTGAGTTTTCCCTGAGGATTACAGGACTTAACAGGAAAGGAAGATTAGATGGGCAAAAGGTATGCCTGGAAGGGTTAAAACCAAGCAAACCAGGGCTCCCCTGTATACCCAGACCAATCCCTTTACATTAAGTGACAGAATAAAAATCTACTTTTTTAACTGCCTTAACAGGAAAGGTGGAGAACAAAAACACAACCAAAAGCTCATAATATCTTAAAGGTGAGAGAAGAACGGCAGGACAACAGGGATCAGCCAGGCTTCTGCTGGAGTGGGGGCAAACTACTGGGACTCCAAGGGTTATCCTGTACATTTGATACTCAGATGAAATGGTCTCTGGGAACAATGTACATTCCTTCCATTGCATGAATGTAAGTCTGTGTCATCTGCAGTTGCTGCAATAATTCAGTTCCTGAGCAATTCCAGTGATCCCAGAGGCAGGCAACCCCAGGTCACACCAATCAAAGGTTTAGTCCTCCCCTTAGCAACAGATGAATGCATGCCCTGACAACTCACCTATCCTTGCCATGTGCTCTGCTTTCTTCACCTCTTGCTCTGCACGGGTCTTGAAACGGTTTGAAGTGTATTTGTACATCCTGTGATGATCAAAATTTATTAATCAGCAAACTCAGCAGTAAGGTCAAACCAAAATTTCATCACTGCATGAGAGAACAAGATCCCCACATGCTACTCTACTCCTCCCAATAGATTCAATAAATAGAGGAGGTTTACATATCATGAACTGGACATTTTTGGATGAAGCTAAGCAAAATCTTTTTAAGTCAGAGATGTTTTAGTAGTAGCTCCAACCACAATATCCAGCAGGGGTGAAATATATCCATATTCTTGTAGCAAATCTCAAGACTTGTGGAAATATTTTTTTCTTAGAGAAATAATAAGCTTCTCAAAACCCTCCCACCACAGCTAAATAACCTTTCCTGTGAACAGCTGTCCACAGGTGCAGTCTGATCAGTCCATCTCACACAGGGCTATCTCAAAGCAAAACAACAATTTGATCAGAACTTCAAGTTTCAGGACACTTCTGTGTGTTACGTATCTGACTCACAACCTTGTAAATTGTGCTGGAGATGGAGCAGCTTGTTTCACCTTCCTTATACACTAACATGCCAAATACAGATCCAAATTCACTGACTGCTGCAGAGTGAGAGATTGGTGTTCGTGAGGCAGAAGTTCATGAATGCGCATCACCTCCAAGCATGTCACAAGGAAAGATGACACCTTGGACAAGCAGAGCCTGCAGGAACTCAGATCACCTTAAGACACAAGGTTTTGGATATACCAAGACGAAAATCCCATCCCAAATGGATGGGATTAACTTTTCCAGTATTTAGCTAAAGCAAAAGCCACTAGAAATACTGTTTTTACATAGAGGCAAAAACACATGGGGATGTAATGCTTGACTGACCAAATCATTGGAATCATGCTTAGATTCTAATGAGAGACAAAATTCCCCCCAAATGGCAGATAAACTGTCAGGATTTGTGAGAAACAACCTTGTACTTATGAAAAGTTTTGTTTAGGTTTGTTTTTGTGGGTGAGCACACAGGGAAGCTGGTGCTGACATCAGACATAGTCTCACCAACAGGAATCCCTTGCTCCCAAATCTAGAAAATTATTACCACAAGCACAGTTCCCGGAAATACATTTTGCTAAACTCATGTTCTGCTATTTATAAGGATTTCCTCCCTGGGGAAAAAAGCAGGAAGGTGATAAGACTTCCAGAAATCACAGTTGGTGATTTCATCATGTCAGGAGCTAAAGAGTCAGGATTTTGGTGGTGTCATCTCTAACCTATATAAGGTTGATGAAAGCTGTCTGGGGCCAGAAGACAGCACACTCTGAAAGCCAGGCTGCTTTCAACATGTTGGCATAACTGCATTACTTCACCCACATCTGCCTGACTTCAAAGGGGAAAATAAAAAGACTGAGAAGCAGAGTGAAGCTGAATTATGCCCCCCATGCCCTGCTCAGCAGGCAAGGGCAGCACTTGCAGGGACCATAGATTCAGCACTCCTTTGCTGTAGGGAGCACTGTAAGCAACTCTGGGGTGTCCTAGATGATGGCACTGTGAACCATCACGAGCTTCAAGACACTCATTCCAACTGCCTTGGAGTGTCCTCATGGAGGCACAGGCCTTGCATGTGGCCTGGCTATTTCTACCTGCACAGCCCATATTGCTAAACAAGCTCCAACAGATACCAGGGAAGAGATAGACGCAATCCTTCAGGAGACACAGGCCACTCCCAGGGAAGCTGGGAATGTAGTAACACAACTGCAAAGGCTGGTGAAGGATCCCCACAAAACCAGCCAGCCCCTGCCACCAGGATGTTATAAGCTCCAGAAAGGTGAGGAGAAGCCTCTCCCACAGAAACATGGGTGGTGACAAACAGAAAACAAGTGTTCTGCTCAGGAAATGCACTGTTATTCCTGAAAAACAGTGCAAGGGCTGCAAAACCTTTTCTTCAGTAAAGGCACTTATATACCCTAAATCCACAGCAGATTTCCATTCAGAGTCCATTAACAACAACACTGGAACCTGCAGACAAGCCACTGTACAGGCTTTTCCTTCAGAGATAAAGGCAACCTGACTGACAGCAGGAGGGAGCCCCCTCTGAAAGAAAAGAGCCCTTCAGATGTCCCAGACAAGCAGGCTGTAAAGCAGCAGCACCTCCACTGTCTGTTTGCCATCCCTTTGCCTGACCAGGAAGGTTCAACATTTACCTGGCCCAGGCTAATGGGCCAGAAACACAGCCATCCTGAAGAGCTGAGCATCACTGCTACATCAGCTGACCCCAAAGAAGCACCATAATGGAGGTCCCTTCCCCCATGCACTCACACACAAAACAGTGCCGGCACAAACGCAAGGGATTAACCCAGCATTAACCTGTGGAGCACTCAAAGCCTAGTAGATAAATGGGGATGGTGAGCTCTGACTTCAGCTCTAAAGGGAAAGTGAGGGCATAAGTGACCCTTTTCAGCAGGTTCAGGGAGAAAAATGTAAAAAAAACCCACACCTATGACAGTAAAAGCAAAGTAACCACTTTCAGAATGGACTGATTTACTGATTTTCCCTTTGGAAAGAGCCACCCAAGGCAGATTTGAGCTCTCCTGAGGAAAAAGACAGTTTCCTCAACCTGCCCAGAGGACAGCATGGCATCTACCCCAAGAGCTGTGCTGGCTCTCAGAACCCACACTGAAGGCTTTGATGGCTTGTCCTGATGACCACGCAGCTTCTGGAGCCCAAAGCTAGCATCAGGAAGTCCAGCCAGAAGGGAGCAGTCTGGACACTCTCCAGAGAGACCCAGTAAAGCCACAATAATTGCCATATGTCTGAGAAGATTTACACTGTGCTCTGCAGGAAGGCCTTGCACAGTCTTTACTGCTCTGTTGCAGGAAAGGGGATTTTAAATGTAAATGCCTTTAAAATGTTCAGGAATTTGTACTGGCCTATCACTATAAGCTGCGAGACACAACTGCCACTAGCACACATGAGCTTGGGGCTTCTTAGAATAGACTACTGACCACTTGAAGAAGACTGAGGTAGATGAACATCCTGGGTGATCTGGGACACCTAATATTGTCATGACGCTGGCAATATCACCCACAATGATGCCATCCTGTCTATGAGTCTCACAAGAAGATTGTCTCTGATGAGATAAAAATTTGTGTCCTCCTCTGGTTTCTCTCCCTAGTACTTTTGATAGACTACAGCACAAGCAAAAGCAGCACAAGGCACTCACATGTAGGTAAAATACAGTCAAAAATCCAGAAATCCAGAGATTATCTACTCAGTAAATCAGGATTTACAGTGGCAAGTTCCCTGCCTTCTGCAGGGAAACAACTGGCCTGGCCAGCATGAGGAGCACTGGGTGTAACATTCTTTTACTTTGGTCAGGTTTCTGACACCATTTCACACAGTCTCATGTAAGGAGCTGAGGAAGCCTAAGTTAAAAACCAGAAAGACTCTTCAGGCACTGTCAGTGGCATGACAGTGGCCTGTGGCTGCTAACAGTGCCTAGTAAGCTGAGAGTGAGCCCAAAATGCTATACTAAAAAAAATCTACAAATACTCTACAAAATTACTACTATTTGATTCAAATAAATTTGAATGCAGACTGTGTGCTCCCAAAGACAGTCTCCCTCAAGCAGACTGAAATACAGATTTCCCTTTCCCCTCCCATCCCAGTAACCTTTTCTAGTCTCTGTTTAGCCAACTGACAGCACATCCCAGCTCACTGCCACATTTTTTGTTTAAGGAGATTTAAAAGGAATATAGGGAAAGCTTTTTCTCAATCTCTATTCAAACCTGGATTAGCTACATATAAAAGTAACAGTTTCAAAGCACTCAAGTCTAGTTTCTTTTTGGAAATAATCCTAACACTCACCATATGTGAGTGTTATTCCTTATGTATTTCCTTATTCCGCTCAAAAACAACAATACAGTTACCCAACAGTTTTGTGTGAATATGGCATTTCATACAACCATGATCTTAATTTCTTTGTTTGCTCTGAAAGGGAGCCAAACTGCACAAATGTCTCATACAATTTTCAAAGGCATTAGATTTTCCACTATGTATCTCTCTTCCCATAATGTCAACAGCACGTGCCATTCTCTTATGGTCCGATTCTGTGGCTTTAGGGTTAGAAATGGAATTATGCAGGATACACCTGGAGAGGAAAACACTACACCTTTTCTCTAACTTCAAATGGTCCCACACACCCACAGATCTTGTATCCAACACTTACCTTGGCTTGTAGAGGCAGCATGAGAGTCGTTTGGTTTGTACTTTGTGTCCATTTATGAAGATCCTCATCCTGGGATCAATATAAAGCACAGCAGCATAGGCACGGAAGGAGCGGCGCTCCGGCTTGCTGCAAGAGAGCCATGTACTTCAGAATATGCCCAAGAGATACCCTCTGCAAAACAGACAGGTGAAAGAAAAGGTCTTTCTGTTTTAATTACCATGAAGCCACAGTAAGTAAAGCTTTTCTTTAATTTTTCTTCTACCTATGTCTTCTCCAGACTCTTTGTTGAGCTGTACATCATAACTACTGCTACAAAACACTGATACTCATGTTACTGCAACCTGAAGAGGGAGTTTGAATACATCTGGATAATAATGGCCAAAGGTATAAACTGGACTATTTAAGACTAAAGGTGTGCCCACCTACCAGAGCATTTCCACCCTTCAGTGAGTCAGCAGTATGCTGCCACAGAACCTGCACTGACACACACGGTACCACAACATCAGAAAGAAGAGGCAGTGATCAGTGGCAATCATGCCTGCCTTACCAACAGGCATTAAAGATGCTGAGATCCCTTGGAGGGCCCCAAGAATTTGCTCAGTGACATCACTCTAATACATATACAGAGCTGCTTTACAGGGTCTGAAACTTCCTATGGAAAATTCAAGCACTGCAGGAAAGAAGCATGTAATCTCATCAAAAAGGTAAATCTTGCTAGGTGTGCCCATGGAGCTCTGGGACTTAATCAAGCATTTGGCTCATTTCAGCTCATTTTTTTTTGTTTTCAGGCTACAGGTGATCAACTCAGCAAACACTCAGCTCTCTCTAAACAGGGGCCTGTGCTCTTCCAGCTGCCCTCTGAGCACATCCTTCTTGCCCCTCTGCAGGGAGAAGTGCTCCCTGCTCCCTGACAGGTGTGATGATACACCCCACCTGCTTTCCATACCATCTACCCACAAAGGCAGACCTGCACAGCACCTCATGTTTTGCCACAAAACTGAACAGTAATTTGGGAGCAGCACTGACTCACAACCAGCTCTCATTCTGATGAAAACATCTTTGATAGGTGTAGAAAATGAAACATGAAGCTTAGGGCTCCTTTTTTTATGGTGCCTACAGGACACTGAGTCTTCTGCTTTGGCTAAGCTGAGATCAGCCAGTGCAGGCATTCACCCCAAACACAGCCACAACACCCAGGGGCTGACACATACATGCACCACAAACTGCTTAAGAACAAACTACAGATGTTCTAAATTCTCAATTTCACTACAAAAAGAGAATCTTTAAAAAAACCCCATGCACACAGTATATAGCCATGCCCTACACCAAATCTGATCAGGGCCTGTTACACTAGTCACACTTACGTTCCCTCTGGGGGTGTTTCTGCCATCTGAATATCTTGAGGGTCAGAAGTCACATCCAGCTCTGGCTCTCCATTATCCATTAGTTTGAGGTTAAAGATGACCACCAGGGTGCCTGAGCAAGTAACAAGTCAACCAAGTGAATCCCAACCAAACCCCAAATACCTCACTTGTGACCTGCACCATCCACATGTACCTTTCTCACCACGTATCTTATTGAACTGGTCCATCACTTCCCGCTCTGATTTGAAAGGGGAATACTTGTAAATGAGCTCCGTCTCAATAGCAAATTTCTCCATGTTGTCCGTCACAGGTTCACGGCTCCGTGCATTCCAGGTGGGTAGAGGAACAATGACCTGCAAATCCCATTGTATTGAGAGTCACTCTGGCTCTCCCACTGCAGTCAGCCCCTCCAGCAGGTCATGGTCCAGTGACTTACTCCTACTGACAGCCCCCTAAGTCACCATGAGAGCCCTTTCCAGCTCATTCAGTAGTTTGCATGTCTGTCAAGTGCTCACAGACCCTCTTTGCCAGCCTCTGAGTTGCCTTCTTAAAATACCAGTCTCAGAGTGAACCATTCCCAAGTCTCATGTATGGTACTGGCTACTCACACACTCAATGGCTTTTTTCCCTTTCCCATGTAGCAACTTTCATAATACTAAAAAAACCCACTCTGGCTTAATTCCTCTCTTGAACTCATATATCCTTCACTCATATTTATCCTGATCTCAGTCTTTGATTTTTTAAAGGATGTTAGCAAGGTGGTTTCTGCCATTTAGAGTAAAAATACAGATAGAATTATAAACTGCAGCTGCACATCAAGGACACAAATCCCATTCCAGAACTGTGGTCAAGCCAAAAAAGTAGGCAGAGCTGCTGTGGGAATTAGACATACTTTACTCTTCCCAACCTGCTTCAGTCATAGGCTAGCTACCAGCATGCACTGCCCCTTCCCAGCTTCTCTGCACAGGTCCCTTCAATCCCTCCCTCATACCAGAAGATGATTTCTGAGATACCACCCCAGTACAAATTTAAATTATCAACCTTGCCTGGAACAACAATGCCTGAGTTATCTATTAAAATATACAAGTTTTTCATAGGTAGAAATACACTGACTTTTTATTAAAAATCAAAAATAACTGTAAGAAGACACACCTGCACTTAATGACTTGTGGGTAGCAACTTCAAACACTTTTAATTCTCTACACAAAATCAAATCAGAGCAGTAAAATTAAACACTTCTCAAATTCAAATTTCGTGGGAAAAGGAAAATGCAAAATGCATGTCCTGAACTTAGCATAAACACACCTTTAAGTGACTGAAACAAGCCCTTCAAAATCTCTAGAGAGATTTCTCAATTACAATTAAAACCAAAAGGAAAAAAAAATTGTTGACTTCACAGAAGCCCTACAGCATAATGCCAAAAAAAAACCATACACTGATCCCACCAGAGTCAGAACCAACCCTGACACAGACTCTTCTGTGAGAGCTGGGCAAGTTCATATGAGGCAGCATTCACTATATTAGTTCATTACAAGAAATACACGCAAACCTCGTCGATGCCTTCTTCCTCATGGAATGTCCGTGATAAGAGGAGGCAAGTCATGGTGCTGTCTTTCTTTGTGAACAGGATAAAATCCTTCCCAATCCGCATGGAACCCCTGTAGAAGAGGTCAAAATGTGTGTTACACCTGATGTACCACACTGTTCAGAATGCAGGCCACATTACTGAGCTTTCTTCCCATTATGTTCAGTTATGAGATGTCAAAACCAGAATAAGGCAGAAGGGCTGAAATAGCAAGTACCATTTCTCTCTAAACATCTCATTCCTTTCAGAAGACATATCAATCTGGGCATTTTCACAATGTTTCAAGACATTTAACACCAGTCACAATTAAAAGGTGCACACCATTGTAGACTCATACTATGTAGAAAATTTAAACAAAAATTAAAAAAAAAAATAAAAGACAACTGAGGTGAGATGTGGCAATAACCTTCAAATCTCTGAGCAGAAATGTCAGTGAGAAAGCAAGCACATTCCTCACTTCACTGTACCCAGAATCAAGTGCAGCAGTCTGGAGACAGAAAATTCATTTCCTAACCTCACTAAAGCCTTACTGACACTTCAGCTAGGGCAGCTTAGCAGCGTGTTGTCACAAAAAGGGACAGTCCCCTCTTCCTCCCCACTCTCCTATCCCAAATAGTGTCTTTGCCTCTTCTCTGTCTTCTCTACCAAGTTATCCTGTTACCAAGCTCATTCAAAACACCTTAACAGGTAACAATCAACATTGCATCGAAAGAAGTATTGGTATTATGTCAGCGCATTTCTCTTCAGACTGGCTTAAGTCCATACCACAGTGATACCACAACCTACCTTTCACATGCTGGGGCTTCAGGCAGCATTTCTCACATGTAATAAAGTACACCTCTTGCTCAAGGTTAAGAAAGGACAGAGATCTGTCCTGGAAGCATACAGTCAGGATTTGGGATCTGTCTTGCACTGCAGCTGAACCGACAGTGTCTCAAGATCCCTTAATTTTTCCCCCCAGGTTACAGAGTCCCACTGATTTCCCAGTAGGATGCATATAATCAAGCCACATGGGTGAGCACAAAGCAGAACAGCCGGAATAAGTCACAAAGCCCTGTAACTTTCCCAAAAAAACAGCAAACTTCTTCCTCTTTCCTAGCAAATCCACTCCAACCAGTAGGATTCCTTTCCCACATGTGCTCCTCTGCACTTAATCCTACTCCTCCTCTCACTGCCTCCATCATTCCCCTTCTTTGTGCATTTGTTTGGTTTAATAACAAAAAGAAAAGGTTTAAGTCATCTGCTTTGCACCAGACAACTTTCCTGTTGGGAGGGTGCAGCACTATTTTGCTCAAATTTTACTACCTGGCTGTAACAGGGAGATGACCATTTTGTTTCCAGCTCTTCCATTATTTTCTCCAAGCTCTTCCATTAATTTCCCCAGGCTCTTACCTGTAGCCTCTGCCTTATGCAAACATAGTGCCAAATCACTGTCGTCAGCTGTAGAGAGCCTTCTTGGCCACTGGAAAACTATAGCAAATGTTGAGAGAGCTCCTGTCTACCAAACCAGGGGATCTTAAGAGTTCATCTGGGTTTTTTTTTTTTTTTGTTTGTTTGTTTTTGTTTTTGTGGTTTTTTTTTCTGGGAAAAAAGCTACACACCTGTGAGCAAAAAGTACATCGATCACCTAGACTATGACCTCCCCAACCTCAGGAGGCTGGCTCTTGTTGTACCTACGATTTCAAGCCGTTCCCATACTGCCCGATTTGAGTGGACTCAGGTGATCGCTTGGCTGATTTACCAAACTGGATAACACTGGCAGCTTCATCTGCAACAAGAGACAGGGAACAAAAAAGGCTTATTTCAGTGTACAGACATACACAGACACATCTTTGAGATAGAGAAGGAAGATAACTCCTTCACCACTGGAAATAGGCCAGAAAAGAGGCCAGAAGCCCAAGACGAAGCTGCATCCTGAAGCTGTACTACAGAGCCCTGTGAGATACATGCTGCTTGAGGGCACTGATGTTACCAGAAGATTTGTACAGGTGCCATTATGCTAAATGAAAGAGTTTTAGGTTTCAGCCTAGTTCACTGTCCCATCTGAACTGCATGAAGATGTTTCTTTTGGCAAAAAAAAAATCCACAAAAATTATCTACTGTGTCCACCACATTTGTTAATTCTCATAAATTAAGACCCTAAGATGCAGTGGGTCTGTTGTATCCCATGTCCCACTGACACAACACACTTGAGAGCACTAGAGCATAAGTAAGGACTATTAAAAAGGTCAGGAATCCAGAATAAACACTGCTATTTCTTCACAGTGGTGAACTGAACACTCTGGTTAATTAAAGCACTAGTAGGACACAAGCTAACTTTGGTAGCAGATTGCTGGAGCCCTGGCAGCAGGACAGCTGGAGAGAAAGTCAACATAAACAGGTGCTACAGCAATTAGCAGAGGATTTCATTAGCACAGGACAAAATGAAAGGACACAATGGCTTTACAGCTGAGAGGGTCTGTCATTTTTTAGTTCCAGCCTTTCTATTGTTCAAGGGATAAAGCCTTTTAACCACTAGGACAGAATGATTTCTTTCCCTTCCCCCAAGAGATAGTAATCATTTCACCAGAGAGTTTACTGGAAGAAATAAAGTTTAATTCCAGATACAAGGAACACAAAGTGCCTTAATGTCAGGGCTAAAAACAAATGCATACACAAGCTATAAGGGAGCACAAAACATCACTCACCCCACAAGGCAACTACAGGGAGGCTGAGCCCATGGACAAGCTAGATTTCAGCCTGCAGGAGACTCACACAGGCCTATCAGCACTGACCAGTTTTACAGTAAAATATTCAGTACTAACACCATTGGTCTGAGATGACATCACTGAGCTGGTGTCAGAATGCCATTTTCAGTTGAAATTATATTCAGATTTAAAGACAAAAATACAGGTGAACATCTGTGCAAACACCTCGCTGCCTCAACTGCAGTTGTTCTCTGTGGAGCTCCACAGCTATTCCAGAAACAGCTTTGGACTGGATAAGGGTACCTCTGCCTTCCCTTCAGCTTACTGTAGTATTTTCTAGCCAAAGAAAGAAAACACTGGAATGTCTTGTATTTGAGATCTGGGTAAGGATGTTGGTGATAATGATGATGATCATCATCATCATCCAATTACTATTACTCTACTATTACTATGTTATTTTTAAAGCCTGGGAAGGAAAGTAGATAGGGGATATTAAAAAGAGATGGACTATTGGAGCCTGTTTGCTCTACAAGCATTTTTCAGTAACTATTTTTAAGAAACTTTTAGAAGTCTAAAAAGGGTAAAGAGTAATTATCCAAAGCATTTCCCCTCCCAGGAAAGGTGACCAGATGGTTTATCACTCAATATTGGATGTCTGAAACCACCCTATTATGACTCTTCTTTCAGGTCAGAGGGATGAAGGTGATGCTGAGCAGAGGGGAATGTGAGGTAGCACCTCTCTCCAGGCTGTCTTTAGGAGAGATTTAATACTTATATCCTCCCAAGAATCAAGACATAATTTTTTTTCTTCCCAGCTCTTTAGAGGCTCTGGAGGGTGTTTCACTTAAGGCTATTTTAGTCACACTTTGTTTTGTTTTATCTCAGAGTTACTGGATTTAAAAAAGCCAAACGCCCCAGCAAGAAAAATAGGTGAGGGAGATCTATGCAAAACAAAGAAGAGAAAAAACAAGCTGAAGAAGTTCACTCAAAATGGCAGGATTTAATTCATTACCTGGGGGAAATTAGCCTAAAGCCAAGTTGAACTTTCCCAAGGAGAGGGTAACAAGGGAAATGCTGTGAGGTCCTTTGTCACTGTAACAAACACAGGACACCAACCGCACATGGGGCAATGACTGGAAACAGACAGTGACTGACAAATTGCTTTGACATATGTTCCTGTAATTTATTTTTAAAATCTGTTAACCTTAGAGGAAATATCAATATTTAGTTTAAAGATTTAACCTTAAACAAGGTTAAAGAGACATTTTCTCCTGAAAATTGTGTAGACTGCTCCCCTGAAAGTGGCCCCCAAGAGTCACTGTCCACACACACAAGTGTGTACACATTCTAAAAGTAGGGGTTGGAGTTCCAGTTAAAAAGTGGTCCTCACCATTGTGAGCCTTGGATAAACAGTATTTTTAAAATACGAATAAAGCAACTACTAAAATAGTACATACTAAATACTAAAATACTAATAAAGCAATCAAGACACTACTACTTAATTAACTGCTTCCATTAAAACAAAAGCTGGTTTGAGCTTCCAAACTTCAAAAATTCAGTTAAAAAAAAGCAAGACCTGATAAATTTGTTTCAATCTCTCAAAAAGCAATGGAATAAGCCCTCTTAAAAAGTATCAGAAGCCAGACAAGGCAGGTGACTGGGCTAAGTCTTCAGAGGTTTACAAAGGCAAGGCACACCTGACTGATTTGGTCACCTTCTACAAGGCAGCACTTTGTGTTCATATGGAGAGAGTAGTGGGTGTTGTTTGGCTGGACTTCAAGAAAGTGTTGGACACAGTTTAACACAGCCTGTTCCTGGACAAACTGGGGACAGACCGGGCAAGTGGTATACAAAACAAGTAGGGAACTGGCTCATGGGTCATGCTCAGAAGTGATCATTAATGGTTTTCACTCCAGCTGGCAGGCTGGCACAAGCAGAGACCCCAGGGACTGACACTGGGGTCAGTAAGAAGGTCCTGCATTGCTCAACATCTCCATACAGGATCTGGACAGTGGGGTGCTTTTGAATCCTCACCAGCTTTGTCAATGGGGGTAAATTGGGTACATAAGGAATGCTTTCTTAAGACACCTGGACCAGCTGGAATAGGGGGCAAGCAACATTGTGTCTGAAGTTCAAGGGAGCTGTAAAGTCCTGCACTTGGGATTAAATAACCCAAGAGTCCAGCACAGACTGGAATCTGCAGGTTGGGAGGACCAGCCTTGCTGGAAGGGTCCTGGTGGACAACAAGCTGAGTATGATCCAGCAGTGTCCCACAACAGCCAGGATCCTGGACTGTATCCACAGGGACATTGCCAAAGAGATGGAAATGTGATTATCCCACTCAACTTTGTGTTTGTCAGGCCCTACATGCTGTACTGTGTCCAGTTCTGTCTGCTCAATTCAGGAAAGATGCAGACAGACTGAACAGGGTGCAAAGAAGATGATCAGAGGGCTGCAGAAACTGCCCTATGAGAAGAACTAAGCCTCCTTCCTCGAGAAGAGAGGGCCCAGGGGGAATCTCATCATAGTATTACAGTACTTGAAGGGTAGCTACGAAGGCTACCCTTCCCTAGGAGCCACATGAAAAAGAGGCAATAGATACAAGTTGCACTGGGAGAGGTTTCTTCTTAAAATAAATGAGACATTTTTTCAGAGCCCGCCAGACAAATCTAGAATTGCCCAAGACAGAACAAGACCAAAGAGAACAGCAACAAGACAGAGTAACACAAAGAATATGTTACTGGAACAGTTAACTTGAGCCCTTCAGCTCTTCCCTCAGTTTAGAAGTGCCCAAATGCAAGTGGGTTTATTCACTCATCATCCCCAGATGGCGCTATATGCAGCCTTCCCAGCCATCCTTCCAGTCGACTTGGGAAGATCCCATGCTAGCATGGGCTCCAACAGCAGGACAGCAAGTCATGGAGGTATTCTTTTTAACATGCCAGCTTTATGTACGATAAAAACAATTTTTAATTAAAGTTATCATGCACAAAAATAAAACACTCCCAAGATCCATGATTTCTGTTGAAGCAAGGTCTGTATGGAGGGAGAAAAGTCCAATAAAAAGTTTTCTGCTGACATCTCTTAAAGTCTGATAGGAGATCTTCAGGATATCTTTAATACTGGTAGACCCTGCATTATGAGAAATTAAAGCTCATATCCCTATAGCCAGGGATGGAACCAGAGAGCCCCATGCAGCGAGTTTAAATGACTCTCCTTAGCTGCTTCTGTCCATGTAACAGGCAAATGGTGCAGCACACAGAGCTTCCACCTGGCTGCCCTTGGTCAAGCATCAAGACAGTCAAAGGACAGGAATTACATGATATTTGCTATATACAATGCATAGCACTGTGAAATACCCCTGCAACGCACAACATATGCCAAAATTCTTTACTGAGCATTTCAGGCTATCAGGATAAAATTCTTCAACATTTAGCTGAAAGATTAGTCAAAAGAAGCCACTTAATAGCTGTCCTGGGTAACCCAAATATTATTGTATTTCATATCAATCTGTGCCCAAAATTGAAAGTCTTTTTAAGACCCAGTGGTGCGGCCAGAATCAGAACCACAGGGTTCAGGGTGGGGGCAGGTGAATGTCAAGCACTTTAAAGTCGAGGCATTCAGGCAGACCTTTTTCTCTCCCCTCATAGCTTTTGCTCAAGGCAGTGGCTCTGCTGTGGGGATTTTTTTTCCTCTGTTTCTCTCTGACCTCCAGAGGAGGTTGTTTCGGGTAGGTTTTCTGTGCTCACAACAGTAGCAACTGTTGCTATAAAATGGGACACTCCATGTCACAATTGAAAACTGTTTCAGAGTGAATTTTGCAACATCTGTCTGCAGCTGTAGCATGGTGCTAGGAGGAGTGAAGAGGCCCCAGTCCCTGCAGCTGCTGCAGCTGCCAGCAGCACCCAGCTGATGCAAGAAGTCACAGAGGCTGAGCTAGCTGCCCTGCCATCCTCCACCAAGATGAAGGTGAAGTCCTTCCACAGGTTCTAGTCCTTGATGGAGTACCAGTTGCCGGAGAGTGTCAGCTGTATACACCAATGGAGCTGCTGCCACCAGAGAGATAAGAGGGAAGGCTGCCACCATTTTCCCTTTGTCTCCCCGCACACGGTTGCCCACGGCAAGCATCACCTTGGGGAAAGATGTCACTCTGCCATTTTGAGTTTCTCTTTGTTACCAGGGTGTTGTAGATGTCGGCGAACCCAATGGGAAGAATGATGATGTCTGACTTATTTCAGAAGGCTGAATGATTTCTTTATTATAATTATGCTATGATACATTAATATACTATATAAAAGAGGATACTAAAAACTACATGCTACTCTCTCTAACTATCCTAACTCCCTCACAACTCGTGACCCTGTTCTCCAGAGTCCAGACACAGGTGGATCCGATTGGCCATCAAGCCCAAACAATCCACTGTGATCCAACCGGGCATTTGCTCTAGGTAAACAATCTCCAAACACATTCCACAAGAGAAAAACAAGGAGCAGAAATAGAAATTGTTTTCTCTTTCACTTCTCTCTGTGCACCTTTATAAAAATCCTGAGAGAGAGAGAAATGTGTTTGTCACACCAGGGAGTCCATGACATTTAACAGTTTTGTATCTAGTCATTATTGCTGTTAGTTTGTGCCTGTTGCTGTTTTGCTTGTTAGTAAACTGTTATTTTTTCACTTATTTTTACACATTTATTTCCTGTGGAAAGGGATTGGTTAAACCTAAGGGGACATAACTCATTTCAGAGCGTCCCCCTTAAATTATCTTAAACCAATACAACAGTCAATACTTAAATCCCATTTTGTCACAATACCAGCACTACAGAAGCAATAACTGTATAAAAGCTGTCATGAAATTCTGTGGCATTAGAACAGACATCTGGCACCTTCCAGAGAAACACACAGTTTTCAACACAGACAGAGAAGGTTGTATTTTCCTCTCCCTGATTCTAAGGATTATCAGAAGGCCACACTTCAATCTCAGAGCTTTTTTTTTTTTGGATGAGGCTTTACTGTTTCCTTCAGTTAAACCGGTAGCAGAAAAGTACTCTTGGGAGACCCGTTTAGCATCCTTAATTGTATTCCAAAGAATATACAGAAGGTACCTAGAGTCCAAACCAAATTCCTTTATGGAAGTCATAAATCTGTGTATCAAAGCACAAATTAAATTGAATGAAATGTTCATATCTATATGGGTTTGGGCTGGGACAGAGTTCAATCTCTCCATGCTAACTTGCATGGGACTGTATTTTAGAGTGTTGCTAATACAGGGTTTTCATTAGTGCTGAACACAGCTGAAGACAGCATTCAATGCTGAATGTGAATGCTGTGAATGCTGTCACAGCTGAAGACAGCATTCATTAGTGCTGAAGACAGCATCAATGTCTTTTCTGCTTCTCTTTTCTGCACCACCAGCAAGCAGGCTGGGTTGCACAAGAACTTGGGAGGGGACAAGTCTGGGATGGCTGATCCCAACTGACCCAAGGGATACCAAACATTATCATAAAATCCCAGAATGGTTTGGATTAGAACAGGCCTTGAAGACCATCTGGTTCCACCCCCTGCCATGGGCAAGGATGCCTTCCACTAGACCAGGTTGCTCCAAGCTTCATGCAACTTGGTGTAGTGCTCACCAGATAAAGCTGGGGAAGTAGGACGAAGAAGGGCACATGTGGCCTTACAGCATTCGCCTTCCCAAGTCACTGTTCCACATGATGGAGGCCTGGTCTCCTGGGGGTGGCTGAATACTTGCCTGCCCATAGGAAGTGAGGAATGAATTCCTTGGTTTGCTCTGTTTGCATATACAGCTTTTGTTTTCCCTACTGAACTGTCTTTATTTCAACCCATTAAGTTTTCACATTTTACCCTTCTGATTATCTCCACCATCCCAGTGGAGATGGAGTAAGCAGCTGTGTAGGGTTGAGTTGCCAGCTGGGATTGAACTACGAAAATATCACAAGAGGAACTTAAAGTACTGAGGAATCAATGCAAAAAATGTTAGTTGTTGCTTATTTACCCATTTCCTTTGTCTTCTACAAATTCACCTCCCAATTTCACCTAATTTTTCTGCCCTGTACAGAGCTCCTCACAGGATGACTTACCAGTCCTCAAGACTCAAAGGTGGGTTGACAGTGCTGCTCACTGATGCTAAAGTAAAGCAGAAAAGCTTTTAGCTTTCTCCTGCTAGATACAACACTAATTTACAGCAATACTTACAAGGCAGAAGTACATTTGCTATATTCTCATATTACTGAGGTTTTATATTTTCCAGTATTGATCTCAAACACAATGTCCATGATGAAACAACAGCAAACTGTTTTCAAAGTAGAACCTTAATTTCTTCCACTGCACACCTTCTGGTTAGAGCTGAAATACACTGATAATCTGGCAGCCACATGGGGAAAAGGCCTATGCCATCAAACCTTGTGCTTGTTCCCCTTCTTGCTCCACTATTCTCCCCTCAGTCCCAAGGCCAACTTCAGTGTACTGGGAAACTTCAAGCCAGGCTGACCCAACTCTATAATGCAGCAAAACAACTTTCTTTTGACCAGGTTAGTTTTTTGCAATAGAAGAGGTAAATTATTTTATATGTATATATGGTGTGAAAGAGCAAGTGGAGAGGCAGAAACATGTACACAGGCATGGAACATGTCCTTTTCAATGGAGCTAAGCTGTTAATTCAACTTAAACCACAACATGAAACCTCAGCTTGTAAATGCAGGTGTAACTGTCTGTCACTTACTTGAATCCATTCCTGTTCCATCATCCAAAAAACATAGCATGAATCCACCTCGTAGGTCCTCTCGTTGCTCTGCAAGAGAAGAGTTAGTCACTGCTCCCATAAGCAGAAGTTAAAAGTTCCATAAAATGGGATCGGTGTTAACAACAAAAGTAACACAACAAAGAGGATAACTAAGAACTTCTTCACTACAAAACTGCATTACAAAACTGTATTGTGTCAGTGGAGTTTTTTAGTATCCACTACAAAGAGCCACTCACTTCACCTGACCTCAGGTTAAGGTTGACTTAATTGCTTACCCAAGATATATGTAAAGGCATTGCTTTTTGAAAGACAACAGGCACTATGGCAGAGAAGAAATGGTAGAACAACAGAATTATTAAGGTTGGAAAAGACCCTTAAGATCATCAAGTCCAACCACAAATGTAACACAGCTGAGTTCACTAAACCATGCCCCTAAACACCAGATCTACACATTTTTTTAAATATAGGTAGATAGTGACTCCCCCACTGCCCTGGGCAGCCTGATTCAGTGTCTGACTACACTTTCAGTGAAGAAATTTTCTCTAATATCCCATGTAAACTTCTTCTGGCACAATTTCTGGCTGTTTTCTCTTGTTCCTGTCACTTGTTACCTGGAAGAAGAGCCCAACCCCTACCTGGCTGCACTCTCCTATCAGGGAGCTGTAGGAGCAAGAAGGCCCCCCACAAACCTCCTTTTCTCCAGGCTGAGCCCCTCAGCTTCCTTATCCACTTCTCATCAGACTTGTGCTTCAGGCCCTTCTTCAGCTCCCTTACCCTTCTCTGGACATGCTCCAGCCACTCAGTATCTTTCTTGTCTTTCTTGGCTGGAGGGGCCCAGAACTGACCACAGGATTGGGCATAAGCACCCTTGCTCTTATTCAATCCAGGACAACATACATTTGCAGCCTAAATGTAATTTAACTACTGACTTAATTGCTGACATGCAAGGAAGCAGCATGAATGACTTACCAGTATAAATGTCTATTCTCGTGGCATCTGCATCTCTACAAAGAAATAAAACCACAATTGATATCCAAACATTAAACAGAAATGAAACTAAAAATCCAGGCATACACAAGCACTTCCAAAATAACTGGCTGTATAGATCAAAGTCCACAGAGGCCCCAGAGACATCACTGACAGAAAACATTGTCCTACATTTTGTCTATTTGAACCTAAACTCCAGCATAAGACATTGCTAGCACACAAACAGTTCTGGTGACAGGAAGTACCAATGGCATTCTAACAAAAGTCATTCTGGGGCTGGGAATCAAATGAGTACACACTTCTGAGCTCCCTCCTGTACAACAAACAACACCTGTAGTTTTTCTGTCGAGCTGTATACAAAAGGTTTAGTAACTCCACATAAAGCTTCATTCCAATACATTCAAGATTGTTACAGGAAACTGCCATTACAAGATCACTGAAGTGAGGCCCTTCACACACTGCATCCTCTTCTGTATTTGAAAGTACAGCATGTAGAGCACTACTGCCCACTTCCCAAACCAACCTTTGCTGACTAGAGACGGGGTGCTATAGAGCTGTAACAAAACCCCATTTGACAAATGCCATAGCCACTTTGTTTCAATTTTGTACCTCCAGCCCAGCCTAGCTACTTCTTCCCCTTCTCCATAGCCAGAGGGGAATCAAGAGGTGAAGGGAAAACCACCCCCAAAGACCCGACTTTTTCTTACCTTGTTGCAACCCTGAACACAGCACCAGCTCACATGCGCGTGCGCACACACACAGAGCTGATTCCCTAAATAGGAGCTTTCCAACTCAAAAATGCCCCAGTTTCAGCTCCTTACATCACAAAATGCACATTGTGACAAATCACATTTGAGAGAAAACCATCCCACAAATACTTCCATAGTGCTTCATGACAGTACTTCCTCTAGCTCAAGAAAAAAACACACAAGACTTGGGAGGCTGCTATAGCAGGGATTCCCCCTACACACAGGTGAGACAGGTGGCCCAACACCTGCAATTTCCAAAGACCATATCTCCTGAAGTGTCAGAATTCCTTCAGCAGCTCTTGCTCTACTTTTCAGCATCCCGGTTCTGTTTTGATTTTCATTGTCATGTTTGATACTATGATTTTTAGGTATCAGAAGGGTCACAGATCCTGTAATATTTATTTTAGCAATTTCTTCACACAAAAAGGCAGACTAATTTTTTCTTCAAATCTGTCTTGTGTCTGCTATCAATTTCCTTTCCAACACGAGTTTGTTCCAGGATTCATTCAAACCTGTCTTTCCAGGAATATTGTTTTTTAGGGGGTTGATGTGGCAATGTAAGAGAAGCAAGTGAAATACTTATACTAAATTGCAGCAATGTCTTCTATTTTCTTGTAAAGTCTACTAGAAATGAAAATTGCTTAAGATCAACTAATACATAGATGAATTAAATCTTAACCAAAGTTATCTTGGGAATTAGGCAGTCTCAGGTACATACCTGGCGTTATCTACAAGTTCAGCAAGGGCACCAAACAAGAACTCATGGGTAGTTCTGCAATGAAACAGAAATCAGCAGAGTTACACAAACACTTAAAAAAAGAGAGACTTTTAAATAAATGAGACTCTCAACTACACTTTAAACAAATCCAGTCAAATGGGTACAACACTATGGTTTGGCTGACAGCAGTCTAGGAACGAGTGATTAAATGTCTGCCAGAGGCAGCCATGCAGCAGCCAATCTGCCCCAAACTGCAGCTCACTATGGTCTAAAACATATCACAGCTATGATAGAGAACATGATGATCCAATGAACCAGCCTATGACCTAGTCAACTGTTCATGGAAGTCCTTATACAGCACAATGACGGGTCTTTTCAGAACAACTAAATACTGCCTATAAGTAAATATGGCCAGATGAGGATTATCACAGAATCACAGAACAGTTTGAGTTGGAAGGGACCTTAAAGCTAATTTCTTTCCAATCCTCCTGTCATGGGTAGGGACACCTTGCTCCAAGCCCTGTCCAATCTGGCCTCGAACACTTCCGGGGATGTGGTAGCCACAGCACATGTCTTGTTGTGGGCAACAAGACATGAACAGCATTATGAACAAGGTGAGTCTCCCCCTGCACACAGTCCCGTCGCAGAAGTTATTTGTGACAGAAAAAGGCTTCCAGACCCTGGTTAACATCCACCAGGTGCAACTGCTACTAATCCATAGAAAGAGTCTTCTGACATCACTGTACCACGTCACCTTCTTAACACTAAAATAATGAACCCAGCTACAACTTCAGCACAATCTCAAGAAACACATTTAGTTTCCAGCCTCTTAACTTCCACCTCTTTTAAGCAGCTTCCATTTGGAAGCCATTAGTTATATGCCTCAACATTGAAAGAATATAGATGGTGAGAAAAACTTAAGCAGCTAATAAAAATCATTATAATACATTGTCTATTGACATAAATTACATATCTCCACATCATGCCCAAGCTGGCAAACTAACTTCAAAATCTAACAATTTTTTCAAACATAGATGAGCCACATCCACCATAAGGTTAACAGCAAAGACATGGAGAAACAGTTGATGGGATTTGTTACTGCTCTAGGTTGTTCAATGAAGAGACCAAGACCTCAGAAACCAGTTTTATCAACATGTTTCAGTTTGCACAAAAACCCTCACATACAGCCAACAGGTGACCAAAAAAAGATATTTCTTCGTATTTTCAGCCATCCAACAACAGACACATAGGTACTTCCCACACATAAAATATATAGTTGTCCACACTGTTAATAACCATAAAACAAGCTTTCATATTCATCTTCAGGGTGATCACACTGAACCCATCAACACAGCTCCAGTCAGAGGAAAACACATCAGGCTTTAAAGTTATCACTAAATGCATGGGAACAGAGATTTCCTTATTTCCACTCTCCTGTAGAGACAAGACCAATGCAAACACTGTTTGGAAGACTATCTACCCAATCAGAAAGCTTCCATAGAAATACAATCTTGGTGTTCCTGGAGTGGAGCATGGTCAGGGCATCTGACCCAAATCAGTCAGAGGAATATTCTGTACCATAGAATGTTCTGCTCAGTTTACAAACCAGGGGAGCTGGCCAATAGGGGCCAAACACTCTTGGGGGACAGGTGGGGCATGGGTCAGTAGGTGCTGAGCAATTGTATTGAGCATCACTTGACTTTTCGGGTTTATTCCTCTCTTTTTCCTATTGTTATCCTATGTTTCTTCAATCCAATATTTGAAATGTTCTTATCTCAGCCCATGGGTTTTAGTCTCGTACCATTCACCTCCCCATTCCACTGGGGAGATGAGTGAGCAGATATGTAATATGATTACATATTTCAAGTGTTCTCTTGAGTTTACAAGTGTCTATTCAGGTCCATAGGTCAACATCACAGAAATTTACTTAGGAAGTAATCCATAAGCAAATGGATGCTTTAGCACTAGTAACTATGCTTTATGAGCACCTTTTACTCCACAATTTTAGGAATACTTCAAAAAAAAGATGCAAATAAGATACAAATAAGGATTTCCAAAGAAAGATGATGGAACGAAATTATTGATAGCATAGGAAAGGCAAAACAAAATATCTCCACATAGCCCAACACGACGGATCTCGACCATCTTCCAAAACTGCAACCTCTTGTGCTGACACAAGGGAAGGGAAACCTTGCTGGAAACCTTGCTACAAGCCAGTGAAATTCACTCCAGCTATTTATCACTAACAGAAATGAATACATACTACAAAAGTCTTCTATTCAATTTATGAATTTGAACACACTTGTCAATATCTAACTTAAGTCAGATGAAGTGCTTTGGCCTGATTTAATCAGCTAATCTCAAACAAACCCACTGGTGGTCTTGCCTTACAGTCAAAAGTGCCTGAAATATTTCACATCCATCATGATCAACCAGTGACCATTTCTCTCACCTCCTCAAAGTATGGAATTATTTTACTTGTGACACAACTTTAAAAAAACATGACAAACTGTTGGCAAAATGAAGCCTATCAGAGCTTGCAAGTAACCTGCAAATATGGTGAGCTTATTTTAGACAGGAACATCAGAGGCAACAACAACATGCATCAGAGTATCCAAAATACAAATATTACTGCCATAGAATGGGTGAAACAACATATAGAAGGGAAGAAAGTAGTATCAAAATCCATAGTGTCAACAACAACTCATCTGGGTAGACAAAGACTGGCCTGGATCATCCCAAAATGTGCATCTTCCATTTGAGCCAGCTCCATGCAGAACTGGAGGCTTGACAAGGAATCTAAAAGGGGAGTCCAACACTGGCAATTTATTAAAATATAGGTGACAAAAGCTCAAGTTAGATGGCTCTAAAACACTACCAACGTCAAACACCTCTACAAAAAATCATTTGGAGTAATGTCCCAAGGGAAGGAAAACTTGTTTTGTGAGAAGTTCCTACAGGAATCTCTTGCTTGAACCTAGGTGGACTCCCCTCTGCAGATAAGTACCTAATTACTAATGAGAGACTTAAGACTTCACTTTTCTTCTGAAGGAGAGCACATCTGGGAAAATGCTTTATTTTGGCACATGCATCAGGAACAACAGCCATTCTTTAAGTAATGCCCTCAGTCCAAAACAGACAAAAAGCACAAAAAGAAGAGGGAATTTCAGGGGGGTAGGAAAATATTGTTGTTCTGTTATTACTAGTTTTCCTCAAGTCCATCATTTAGTCATCTTGAAGTCTATTTGAGTGACCTTCTTCCACTCCAACTGTATTCACCAGGACAATTCTAGTTACACAACAACACATAAGTTGCAAGCTAAAGGCTACCTACTGCTAGAAGACAATTACAGGTCCTCAATTTCTAACAAAATCATTCAATTTTTTATTATAAATATTCAAAATATGCAAATACAAATTGGCTAGTCTCTGTTATATTTTTGGCATCATCGCAATGAATAACTTTGGAAGTATCTTAATGGAACAGCATTTAATTGTTAAGGAAAACCAATGGAAAGGCAAGCAGGTGATGCTGGAAAGTCATAAAACAATGCACATGTAATTTTCATGTGCTTATGCACACTGATTTTAATTCTAGGATTTAAAATAACTTGAGAACAGAAACATGAAAAAAACTTTTAAAGGTCATTTAAAGGTCATCTCCAGCCATGGGCAGGAACACCTTCCACAAGGCCAGGTTGCTCTAAGCACCATCCAACCTGGCCTTGGACACTTTGAGGGATGGGGCAGCCACAGCTTCTCTGGGCACCCTGTGCCAGGGCCTCCCTCACTCACACAGGGAAGAATATCTTCCTTCCACCTAGTGTGAATCTACACTCTTAGGTTAAAGCCATTGCCCTCTGTCTCATCACTACAGAACTTATTAAAAAGTCTGTCTCTACTCCACTATTCATCAAGTAAAGCACCTGGAAAAGCATAGTGATATTTCTACTTTTAACAAATATTGCAACTGAATCGACTCATGTAGATGCTGTAGATGCTCTGGCTCCACGTGCCATCAGACACGTAAGCATTAAGCTGCTGTTGGAAAGATCTGCTGCAGGTCCTCAAGCTCAGGGACCTGATCAACTGTCTCCTGCAAAGCACTTCAGACCGAGTGTTCCAAGTCAGACGTATGGAAACTTTTCTGAAAGAAGGTCTTAAAAAGGAAGGGAGGGAGGGGAAAAACATTGTTTTCTTCTGCACCCTAGGAGCCAGATGGTTGGTCTTTCACTGTAATTTAAAGAATTTCCACCTCCTTGACTATGAGAACACACTCAGCAATGAACTACAATTTATTGAAGATGGGATGATCTTCCTCAGCCAAGAGAGCAGTCCAGAGGAGACCAGTCCCCTCTATCAGAATCCCTGTACTGGCCTTGGGTTGATTTGGGGATTGGCTCTTCTTCTTTTTTGCTCATTTTTTTACTGGAGGAGCAGGAGAAGTTATTTGTTATGGGTTAGTTTGGTACTTTCTTTGTTCTTATAATGACTGCCATTACTCCCATTGCCATTCTTCGGGAGGCATTTCACTTATGCACTGATTCCCATAACCTCAAAAGGCTCTTTGCTCACAACAGACAAGGAGCCCCGGCTTTGGCTTATCCAAGCATTGGCTTCCAGCTCTTTCCAAGAATTCAGTAATGCAGGTATTACTGCACACATGCAGCACACCACAAGCAGACAGCAATGTAAGCGCAATGACAACATGCAGTAGCTTTAGTATACTTGAGAGCAGCAGCAGCAACAACTCAGTCTTTAGCACAGGCTTTATCTTCTTACAAAGATGGACAGAATTCTGGAGCTTTGCAGGCAAACACAAGCTGCTGACAGAGCACTGCCATCATCTGCATGGTCTTCTTATCCATAAAAAAATATTGTCTTCTGGAGCTGGACATGAGAATTTCACAAATCAACAACAGCACCACAACATGACTCAGTGTTGTCCATCTTCAGGCACCAGATTGTTCAATCCATATACAACTGCTACCAGCCAAACTAAAGAGCAGACCCAAATGTGATATGGAGCCATTACTAGGTTTATTTCCCTGTTCAAAGCCCATTACTTTCCTGATTCTGAAAATAAATGGATTGTAGTGGTCTTCGCATACACGAGATTAGCCTTAACTGCTCTTGCATTGCTCTTGCAGATGTATCTCGTTACCAACAAAACCAGACAAAAATCCTTTGAAACCAAGTTGCCCATGCTTCTGTGCCTTTTTTAGACTGCTGTAGACGACTGTGATCCTTCACATATTGAAAATGGAAACAAAAAGATAAACATACACTTTATTTACTCTTCTACTGATGGATAACAGTAAGTCAACTCTTCCACAGAACATCACCAGACAATCTTATGCCTATGACCAGCTGATCAAAATGAAGTAATGCCAACTGGTTCCACAGACTTCTTCCAGTTCAGGCAGAACGAGCTCTTCCATCTCTTCTATACATGCCATTACAAGGCTTAGGAGCAGCAGGCAGATGTTGATGGGCGCCTGACCCCGCTTAAGCGCTGCTCCCTGATGGTGCTTCTCATTTTCTAGACATGCGCGCACAAGAAACTCATCTTAAATAATGCCTTTGCCTCTTCTCAAGGGGTGTTATTTTGGGGGATTCAATGGCGACATGCAAAAACCTGACTGGAAAAAGAGTATCATAATCCTGTTAAAAACAAACCTGCAAAACACTCAGTCACACACAAAGCCAGATGCTGCAGAGGGATGGTGGCCTGCATGACAGCGCATACACCCTGTTCCGCACAGGTACGGCCGTGCGGGTTTGGTTGCCCAAGGGGCCTCCCCGTTCCTCCCGGGGCCTCTTGTCCCCACACAATGACTCTCCGTGACCCGCGGACCTGCCCGCGGTACAACAGCCGGTCCCCAGAAGGACCACGAAGCGTCCGGGCCGGGGACAGGGGGCCGCTCAGGCCCACCGGCCCGCGTGGCTTCGGCCAGGCCTATTGCACTGAGCTGGGGCCCCGAGCAGGCCGGGTGCCGTGGGCCCGCCTCACCCCAGCCGGTACTCACGAGTTGGTGTGCAGGTACTCAAAGGTAAGCTGGGCCCGGTTTAGGCTGCTGTAATTGCTCAGGGACATGGCGGCAGTGGCCGCCATCGGGCCTGCGCCCGCGCCGCATGCACCAGCGGCCGTGCACGCCTCAAGCCCGCCCCGCCCCCTCCCAGTCACGGCCCCCGCCGGGTGAGCAGCCGGCGCTGCGCTGCACTTTGTTATGCCGCGGTGCGGTGCGGTGCGGTGCGGTGCGGTGCGGTGCGGTGCGGTGCGGTGCGGTGCGGTGCGGTGCGGTGCGGTGCGGTGCGGTGCGGTGCGGTGCGGTGCGGGCCTGCTTTGTCTCCGCTGCGCTGGGATCGCACCCGGCACTGCAACTGCCCCCGCGGGGCGGAGCCACGCGGCTGCCCCCCATTGGTCAAGAAGAGGCACGTGATGCAAGTGCCTCGGCGCGGCCAATGTGGGCTCTGCGCCGCCGCGTGACGGGCGCGCACGGCCGGGTGGGAGCGGCGGAGGTTGGTGAGTGCGGTGCGCGTGGCCGCTCCGGGGCCCTTCGCGGGAGCCTCTTTTCCCCCGGGCTCCGTGCCGGCGGCAGCCGAGCGCCTCAGCGCCGCGGGATGGGCCGCCGCGGCCTCCTAGGGCGGGGGAGCGGCTGTAGTAGGGCCGGGCTGCGCGGTGAGGTGGCCTGGGAGCGGGAGACCCCTCCGACCCTGGGCGAACTCGCCGGAGCCGGGGGGCCCGATCGCCGCGGTGCCGGCGGCGTGCCCGGAGGGCACCAGCTGGCGGTGACTGCTGGATGCCAGGTTGGAGTAGGTGAGGCCCGCCGGTCCCGAACGTCGGGAGTGGCTCCAGGACCTATCTGGATGGAAGGATCCCGCTGCTGATTTCTTACGGAGACTCCGCGCGGATTTCGGCGGGTGCTGGTCCTGCTGGGCTGGTGAAGGCTCTGCGAAGTCACCAAGGAGTGACTCCTGAAAGTGCCCGTACTTACAAAAATAATTAATGAAAAGCGTATATAAATTCATAAATATTCTTGCTTCGATTCTGTGCTTTTGGTTCATCTTGAAATGTGAAACGATTGTGCTCAGGGGCTCTTACCTCTGTCCTGAACCGATCATTTCCCCCCATCCCCCCACAAAATGCAGCCTGAACGTGGGAACCCTGAAGGCCAGGAATACTTACTTGTCTGAGGACCTAACTTGTCCCGTGGAAAAACACCCCCAATCGTTCTTCTGAAATGGACACTGAAATTCAAGCATGGCTTGGATAATAGGAATCTGAACTTAATATCCAAAATCTGAAGGAATTCAGTCTTTGCAGAAATTGTGACATACTTCTTGAAGAATGTCCAGCAAGAATGAAACATGTAAGATTGCAGATTTAAGAAGGATAAACATTATTTTATATTTTATTTATAGGGTGCTAAAGGGAAAAGTAATGATTTTGTTAAAAAAAAAAAAAGAAGGGATTATTCAGCGTGGGGAAGAGAAGCATGCAGGGTGACCTTAGTGCAGCCTTTCAGTACCTCAAGGGCTCCAAGGGAGCTGGAGAGGGACTTTGGACAAGGGATAATGGCTTCCCACTGCCAGAGGGCAGGGTTGTTGGAATACTGAGAAGAGCTTCCATGGGAGAATGGCGAGGCCCTGGCACAGGGTGCCCAGAGAAACTGTGGCTGCTCCATCCCTCAAAGTGTGCAAGGCCAGGTTGGACAGGGCTTTTGATGCAACCTGGCCTAGTAGAAGGTGTCCCTTCTACAGGGACACCTGTAGGTGGGTATATACACCTGGCAGGAGGTATAACAAGATGAGTTTTAAGATCCTTTCCAACCCAAACCATTCTGTGATTCTGTGGTATCCAAGACATATGGTGAAAAGTTAAATTTAAATCTGTTACTCATGATTGGTAAATGACTAAAACCTGAGTTTCATATTTGAGTTGTTTGACCCCCATCCCCAGTTGTGTAGGAGCCTGAGCTAACAAGTCTGCAGCTTTGGCCTGAGAACTTCATTTCCCAGAACGGCATTTAGCTCTGTTTACCCTCAGTTTGACCTGTTCAGGCCAACAAGTTGTATCATTCCTTCTGGCAGGGATTTCTCTGTGTGTTCTTGTGAGGGTATCAAAAAATCACTGTGCATGTGTGTGCAGTGGCTCTTTTAGGCCTTATGTCTGAAAAGCTGTACACAGCAGGACAGTGAACTGCATAAAAGAATTAGGAAAATTACTGTTGAGAACTGTGTTTTGATGTATTAGGTTTATGACAATCAATGAGTCTATTACAGATTGTAGCATCATCTGCTGTGCTCAGCTTTTATTTTGTCACATTGTAGTCAATGTCAGCAGTAAATGTTCAAAAGCAATGTAAATCCTATCGGTGTAAGGGCAAGGTAATTACCCAAATATATGTTCCTGAGGAACATGAGCCTGAACTTATGCATCACATCAACTTTGTCCTCTTAGGTAATGAGTGTCTCTGTGCCTACCAGGAACTTTGTCTCGTCCTCTTACCCTCAGGGAGGAACCAGAGTTTCTTTCCTGGTGTTGGAGAGGTTGGCAACATTATCTGACTACTGACGCTGCTGCTCCAATGGGATCTGATCTGTTTTGCAGATGGGCTGGTTGGTTGCCAGTCCTTTCCATCTGGCCCTTGGTAGAAGACCAGTACAATGCAGTTCTATTTCATTTGGCCAGCTCAGGCAGGAAATTGCTCATTACCATCTCACCATTTGGCGGTGATCAATTTGACAAAAGTGAAGTGAGAATTTAATTCTTACACTTTCCCTAGCTGTTGTGCAGTAGGTTTCAGACATGTTCTTGATTTCCGTTCTTTGGTCTCTCTTGCCCAAGTCTTGAAAGATTTATACCTTCATTGGCTGGCTATCTGAGCTGCTAGACATTGGCCCAAGGTATAATGAAATTAATTCACCTTTTGCAAAGCAGCATTTAGATTACATCACAGCTCTGCCTTGGCCATGGCAGAGCCATGCTTTGATAGGAACCTCTCTGTCCATGCATGGAGACATAACAGGCTCGTTTGGCCTGTGTCCCACTGCTGCAAACTGCTGAATTTCTTAGTACTTTAGAGATGAAAGTTTTCCCACTGGAAATTCACCTTTATCCTCCTTTGGGTAGTTGTTTTTTCCTTGGAATCTCTCTCTCTAAACTTTGTTTAAATTGTTCTAGATGTTTCAGTTATACTGGTTATGACAGGCAACCTCCCTTTTTGTTTTTTTTTTTTTCTTCTCCTACCAGCACTATTTCCCTGAGTTTCTGTTCAGTCCCAGGATCTCTGCATCTTACAATGAACAAAACAAGTCTGGCTGCTCAGGTATCACAGGTAGTAACCCCTCATTTTTGAAGTCTCCAGTGCAGTAGAAGACAGCAGTTTACTCTAGTGCACATAACTTTCCTCATAAATGACCTGTAAGTTGGTGGTTTGTCCAGCCTGTACAAGTGGAGCTTGGGGCAAACTGCACTGCTCTTCTTTAACCCTAAGGCTGAGTTTCTTACTCTGAAATAATCCCCAAGTCCCCTTGTAAAACTAGTCTTTTGGTTCCACACTGTTCAAAATTTATGTTTTTAGGCTGTGGTGTGACTTCCCATGCTGTCCCATGTGGTGTTTGCTGGGTTACTTGCATGTGGTTACTCTGGCATAGCATTTTGTTATGCCTCTTTCCACTGGAGTCCAGGCCATAGCCTGAGGTCATTGAAGAATTTATTTATGTGGCCATTGTTCTGCAAGTTGAAGGTAACTGCTTCTACACCTGTGTGGGCCGTGAGTCAACAATTGTTCCTTTTCTCCCTATTTTTTAAGAAGCTAGCCTGCTAAGCCAGTACTTAATGCAGGAATCATCAAAGTGGTAAGTACTAGATTCTGCACCAGACAAGTGCCATGAATGCAGCGAAGTGTCTTTTTCAAATGCCTGTGAGGTCTCCCAAGTTAACTGTTTGTAGCTTTATTCTACAAACAGTAGAATACATGTTTACATGTTTACATGTTTACATGTTTATGTACATGAAGAAATGTAAAACTTTGCATTGTAGAAATTAGGTTTTCAGTGTCAGAGTGAAATAAGCGGGCAGTGAAAAATAAATCTGAGACATTACCAGTTATCCTCAGGTGTTTACTGGTCTTGCCTTTATCCTTTGTTTTTCTGGAAGGAAAAAATGGCATTGCCTTTGGATGCAAGGTCCTCTGTCTACCTCATGAGGGAAGCTGCTGAAGTTCTAGGTCAGTGCTGTTCTACTGAGCATTCACCTTGGTACTTCTAAGAAGATTGGGTGCAGTTGCAAGCCCCAGTAACCAGATTGGCATGGATCTCTTTTCCATTGCCCTGAGTTTGTAGAAAGAATTTCAAAGCAGCTTCCTTTTATGGGCTTGAATTCATGTTGCCTCACAGCTTTTTGGTTCATTTTCATGTCATGCCGTATGCTGCCTCTGCTGTATGATGAGTTCTCATTGTCTCCCAGTACAGAATGGGAATTTCTGCTGTGAGTAGAGAATGCTGCTGCCTCCAATGTGGGGTATTCTCCTTTAGACAGAGCATGCCAGTCTCACTCTCAGAGAAGAGCTATGTCAAAAAGCATCAGAAACATTCCTTTTCTTGGGCATGATTTGTATCTCCATGTCGATTCAATATAATCCAAGAACAGAGCCCCGAAGTCAAGCATTTAGAAGGAAGTGTTTTCCTCCTCGCTTCTCCTAGTAAGGAGTTACTCCCCGTATGACATGGGGCAGCCCTGTTTCTTGTGTTCATAGGCATGTCTGCCCAGCTTCTCCATCATTCACATCAAGTAACAGAGCAATTTGCTGACTAAATGTAAGTATCATGAAGTCAGACCTCTCTTCATGGAAGTGCCTTTTTCTCCTGTGTTGGGAAGCCTAAATCCTGCAGTTCTTCTCTGGAACAGTAGTTTTATGAATATGCTGTGTATCAGTCCTTACAAGACATGAAGAGCAAGATGTTCAAAGATGAGTGTCTAAACATGTGGAAGGTACTGGCATAGCAGTTCAGAGTCCTTTTCTGTAGTGCCAGGTGTCAACCTCTCCATGCTTTGTTTTCAGGGGAAATCACATCATAGATTTAAATTCGTTATTTCAGTCTAGGTACCATTCTCAGTGAGACACTGGTTGTCAGGAATTACTTTGTAAATGAGTTTGCAGAAGAGTGGAAAGGGTGATTGAGAGCAGGGAGACATCTTGAATTGTCAACAGAATGGTGAACAGGGAGGATCTTCTACTGCCAGTCTGGCTCCCAGTGTTCTGAGCCCAGGTTTGATTAATGAATTAATAACATGAAAAAAATGTCACAGCTGTTAGAGCATCATGTCACCACCTTAGTCCTACTGCAGAAAACACTCTGTGCCTTGGCAGTAAAAACAGGGCAGAAGAGCCTACAAAAAGATGGTAGAAAAGGAGCGATCATGGAGTCTTGCAAGACTTTACTTCACAAACTTGAAAGAGTTATGGATGGCATGAACTCGTTGTCAGAAATTGATAGTTTGGTCGAGGTTGGATGGTTTTCCACAAGGATGCTGCAAAGAACCCAAGCCCAGAGGCTTTCTGCTCTGAACTGTAACTGTATGATGTTTTTAGTGGCTTTGACCAACATAAGAAGGTGTACAGGCTTCTTAACAAGGTGACTAACAAGTACAATTATTTTTATTAATAAATAGTTTTTCCTGTCTCATTATTTGAAATATGTGGACTGTGTTTCTTATGGGTTTGGTCCAGCTCAGAGTGTCTGTTTAACCCAGGATGATGGATGTGTTCATGGGTAGTTCAGGTAATTTCAGTCTGGCAACTTGAAAGCAACCAAAAACATACTCTTATAATGAAAAGCCTATGGAAATCTCTTGGGTGTCTCATGGAAGCAACATGCAAGTAGATTGAGCTGTGGTAGCAATGAAGAGATGAACAGATGCATCACCACATCTGGTATAGAACATGCACGGGAGTGCTATGGAGAGAGCAGGACTTTGCCAGTCATTCCCATCAAAGCATCTCTCAGTGGTGACTAGATAACTGCTCCTCTAGCATGTGCTGGGAATGCCACCATGGATCAAATGTCTTTTGTCATCTCTGAAAGCATTCATCTCCCCTAGCTTTAGCCCTAGACAAGTGCAAGGTGCACAAGAACCCTGGGCTGCCCTACTGCTTTATAGGAATCTGACATCAACATGAAGGGCTGACTGCCTTGGTGGGAGAGAATGAGGGGAACTTCACAGATGTGTAATATATTCCCTGGAATGTCATGGTTTGCGGGAAGATGATCACTGGCAGTCAAGAGATGGTGTATGGGGCAGAAGTACTGTAGGAAAAAGCTGTCAGCACTCTGTCAGTACACAGCTCTGGAGACTGTCCCTAGCCTGAGCTAGGGCTGTCAGGAAGCTGGGAAGTTCTTGGAAGGCCAAAAAAGAAGAATCTGTGAGGCAGTGTCATTTTTTCAGGAACTTCACCCTGAAGTTATTTCTTTTCACTCAGGTCTTCCATCCAAACCTAGTTATTTTCTTAAAAAGAAACAAACTCAGGAAATGTTTTATCAGCACAGTTGGATCATCGCATGATGGTTTGACCAGTCCTCATCAATCCTATAATCCCATCAATTTGGAGGATGTGTGATATCATCTTGCTTGTTCAATACATCCTAAGCCCTGCTTCTTTGTCCTGCATTGGTGATCTGCATAATACATAATCTGCATAATATTTTGAAAAGAAAGGATTTTGTTTTGTGAAAGGGGTTTTGCCTGTCTGCCTCTCCCAAACTCCTTCCCTAACCCCGCCCCACCTAATATAAGGAAGAGCAGAGTATCCATAGGCTCACAGGAGTGTCGTGGTGGCTTGTTTCCTACTGGCATATGGGATAAAGGGTACCTGAAAGCCAATGAAGAGACTCCAGCCTGTGTTGAAAGTCAGTTTTGGTGTTGCATCAGGTGGCACTGGCTGAAATGTAGGAAAATACCAGCATTAATGACAGTAGTGCAAAATTTAAAAGAAGTGTCTGGCTCTGGGCTGAGGTTAAATGGAGAGGTGACTGCTAAGCCAAAGAGATGCCAGCCCTGTCCAAAGTCTGAGCAAAAAGCAAGAAATAGCCAGACAAAGTGGTGAGAGTATCAGCAGTGCTGCCTGACTGGGATCACTCACCAAGGCTACAGTCACTGAACAAGGGTGCAAAATCAGCAAAAATTGAGCCAGGGAGAGAAAGCACTGGGCTAGGTTGTTCAAATTGTGGGGGTAAATGGGGGCAAAATGGAAGGCAAAGCATGTGATGGGGCTGTTCGGGGCCAGGGTGGGCATCAGCATGACACTAAATCTGCTAGGGTTCTGTGGGTGAATTTGCCTTGCTTCTGCAGCCATGGTAGTGGGATGTGACCCCCAGGATCACTGAACAAGTCCCCTGACATGGCAGCAGTGAGTGTGACTTAAATTAGCAGCTCAGTTCATCAGAATCTCAGAAAAGGCCATTTAAGGAATCTCATTTGTGTCCACATCCCTCTGCAGCCTTCCAGACAGGACTGAAAGACAGACGACGGTCATAAATTGCCCTCCCACTTCCTAGGAAGAGCTCTGCAGGCCCTTTCCCACGCTGCTGCTGGCAGGGTCTTTGAAGTTGACAGCGCATCTGACACTCCAGCATACCCCACACTCCAGCACACCCAGCCGTCTGGTTCAAACTGGGAGGTGACCCTTGCCAGGAGGGATTCAGCATTTCCAGGCCACAGGGATACATGCCATCAGACCTGTCAGTGCAACTCAGTCCCACCCAAAGTCCCAACTCCAAACACTAAATGGGAAAGCTGCCTGAAAAATGAGGGAACACTTCTGCATCAGGAATTACTGAAGGCTTTGGTATACAGTGTTCTCAAATATTTGTTTCAGTGTTCTTATAAATGTTCTATTTGAATAAAAATATTGTAAATAGCCAATATTCCACAGAATCTAAATATTTTCCTCTAAAACAGTACTTCCTTTCCCCGCCTCATAGAGATTTAATTATTTGCTGATTATGTAGCTCAGGTTCTGACTGTGATGAGGGTTTCCCTCCACTGTTCACATGTAGCTAAGGTCTCCATCCAGCCACTGTCATAGCAAGGGGGAGAAAAGAATTTATCCTTAGTTAATCCTGGGAAAAGTTTTCCATCTGACTGACTTATGCACTTCAAATGAGGAGTATGAAAGAACGCACATTGGAAGAGGATGGGACAACTGGGGGGCAGAAAACAAGCCCCCCTGCATCAGCTGTGCAGGGAAGGGGTCACTTGCCAGGAATGGGGGGCCCTTGAGCTTGTGAGATCCCTGGAGCTCATGGCATGGTGAAGAGCAGGCAGTGTGGGTCAAGTGCCACGACTGGAATTTGTCCCTGCCAGCTCCTCCCTGAGGTTCTCCAAACCCTTTGCTTGTTGAGGGGCTTGCCTTCTCACTGGATGGCAAAGGTGCTGCCCAGTTTCATGGTGTGGGATGGGTTTTAGGCACACCACATGGTCCCTGCTGTGGAGAAACATCCTGCCCTTCACCCAGGGCTCTGCAGTGTTCACAACTGTCTGCTGGATTCATGGTCTGGAGGTGCACCAGGCAGAGAGGAGTGTGAGCCTGCACTGAGGGATGCACCTTGGCATGACTGCCATCAGAGCACACAAGTAGTTGGCCATGCTCTCCCCTCTCCTAAGTTTGTGGCAGAGCTGAGATCAAGCTGCTGGGCTGTAGCTGTTGGAACAAGCAGGCACCAGCTTCCAGGTATGCAGACAGGTGAAGCCCAACTTCCTTTTGGGATGCCACTAACTGATAGGAGCAGGGTGTCTCTTGAGCAAGTGCTTCCCTGAAACAAGGAGAAAGATGAGAGGACTGGAGTCCAAAGGATTCAAGAGAAGAAGTAACAGCATGCGGCATGTTGGTGCAAGTTCTGCCCAGCACAGGGAAGCACATTCAGCTGGGAGGCCACCACCCCAGCCTCGTGTTGAGGTGTAGCTGATGGGTTTTGGACCATCTGGAGGCTCCTGCTGCCACTGAGGCTGAGCCACAAGGCTAGGCATAAGATGTGGGTTCAAGGGAACCTGGAGCAATGGTGTCTGTGTGCCATCATACCACTGAGGAGGGAGAAGGAATATCATGGAAGGAGATAGCTGGATTGGGATGCACATGACAGCTGTAAATTAGTCAAAAGGAGCAAAGTGCTGGTTTGTAACTGCCATACACGATGGAGGTGCAGTTGACCCTAGTTCAGTGACTGAAGTTCGGACTTAAGAGGATGACCTCCAGAAAAGGGAAGGGTGGGAAAGCACTTCACAGGGAGCCAGCAGAGCACCATGGGATGCTGGTGGGAGTTTTTGCTGCATACTTATTCATACTGGCTTTGCAGTGGATAAATTAATCTTCTATCTCCAAAGTTAATCGGAGACCACATGTGAAATGCTGAGTGGAGTACTAGCAATCTCAGTTGGTCAGTTACTAGCATGGTGCTAGTAACTCCAAGGCTGTGGGTTTGATCCTCCTATAGGCCATTCACTTAAGAGTTGGACTTGATGATCCTTCTGGTTCCCTTCCATCTCAGACTATTCTGTGGTTCTGTGAAAAGCTCTGTGAATCTCATTGTGTGTGGACAGGGCATTTTAATGCAACAGCTCAGCCTGTCTGCTGTATATTAGGCATAGCAGCAAGGATTAGGAGTCCTATGCAAATGTTGGCAGAGTCACAGCTGGGCAGGGAAGACTCCTGACCAGGTGGCTGTTTGGTTCTTTGTTACATAAGCCATCTAGACAAGAAGACAAGAAGAAGCAATGCACTGGCATAAGAGTATTGCTTCCTACACAGATGGTCTCCAGCTTTCATATCTGAGCTTGTGCAAAGCAGGGAGGAAACAGAAAAAGGATGTTGGTAGTGCAGCCAGCTATGCATCAGAGAAAAGTCTACGAACCACTATGAAAATAATGGAAAAGAACAGTAACTAGTGAGATTTATTACAGCTAGGAAAATAGCTGATGTTTTGCACACAGAAGGTGCAGCATTGCCAAATAATATCTCCTCATGGTGAGCCCACAAAACTTGGGTAGTGCAAGAGGACACAGCATGGAGCTGAGGGAAAGGAGAAGGATGGTCCTGGGGAGGCGTATACTCAGTAATATTTTTCCAACTCTTCTTAATTCCTTGTGACTGTCCCAGGGAGAATCAAGTGTCTATAAGAAGAAATTATGTTCAGACAAGAGTCTGGTCTTTAAATAGTTTACATGTAAATGAGACACAAGGGCCTCTGCCTAAGACAGGTGCAGAGGCAAACAGACCTGTCACCAGACAGTAACAGATGAAACCTCATCCTCTTGATCCATAAGGACATGGTAGTCCTGGAGCATGGGGCAACCATCACCAGCCACAAGCAGCAGAAAGCCCAGAGGTGTGACACACAGCCAGGCCCTCCACCCGTTGGTAGGACATGACCCATTGGGAGCGGCACACCCAACTGTCTTGTGTCAGCATGTGACATGGCTCGTTAGCAAATACCAGGTCTGGTCATGTACAGGTGCTCCATAACATTACAGCTTCCAGGTTTCTTGGAGTCATATAGCACAGGTACCTGTGATGCAGTTTCTACGCTGCCAGCGACCTCAAGAGAGCAACCTCTCAATACTGAGGCAGATTTGTCCCCAGCCTCTCAGTCCTGGAGATGAAACTGCGTCTCTAGCCAGGACTGCCTGCAGCCAGCCTGTGAATGTGGGTCATGCTGAACCCTGCACTTGGGGCTGTGTCTCCCTCCATGCAGGCAGTGTCACAGCTCCAGGACAAGCAGTCTGTTTGCCTTGGCACAAGGCTGCAGAGAAGACCTGGGCAGTCCAGGGGGTTTGGCCACCTCTACCCAGGTCTGTTTGGCCTTGCTTGTGGCAAGTGGCACTTGATTGTGGCACAGTAGTGCTACTTTGGTTTCTAGTCCCAGTGGTTTGGGGGACCTTCCCCAATCCCATCCCTGCAAGAAGAGTCATCTTGCTGTTGACATACAGCTTGTAAATAAAGCCATTTTTTAGGGCAGTCTGGAAAACAATTCCTTGATTGCCTCCCAGTGTATTGGTGGTCAAAACCCCTAACTCCTAACTGACAGGCAGGATTCTTGGAGATGCAGATGGCTGCTCTAGTCTTCTGAGAAAGCCCTGAAAGGGTTGGCATGTTTCACATAATAGTTTGGGCTGGAAGGGACCTCAAAGCTCATTTCGTTTCATTTCATTTCATTTCATTTCATTTCATTTCATTTCATTTCATTTCATTCCCCTGCCATGGGCAGGAGCATCTTCCATTATCCCAGGTTGCTCCAAGACCTGTCCTACATGGCCCAGAACACTTACAGAGATGGGGCAGCCACAGCTTCTCTGGTCAATGTGTCAGTGCTTTACTGTAGAGAGCGCGGGACTCCAGGACAGTCTGGATGGATGAGAGATCTCTGAAGTCAGGTCTTGGAAGATGTGGTTTATTAAAAGGGGTGAAAGGCCCTGCTTGGAGTTGCCAGGCACAACTTGTGGCAGGCCCAGGGAGAGAGAGGGAGAGGGAGCAAGGGTTCCAGGTGAGGGTCCCAGGGGAAGATCCAAGAGAGAGTCCAGTCCCTCGGGCACACCTTATCAGGGGGCTTCAAGGTGGGCTGGAACAGGACTTGGGCCAATGGGGTCACAGATATCTGATACTGCAGGGGAGGGCGACAGGTGTGGGATGAACCATACATTGGGGGTGAGACAGAGCATTCCATTTGACCTTTGGACCTATCTGCAGGTAAAGGGCATTGTTTAATCAGAAGGGGGGATTGCTTTCAACCTGGCTATACTATTGTTTTCTAATTATTCAGTAGTCAAGGTTTGTTATTTCAAATCTAGTTCTCATCTCAATGTCTGTATTTTCCAAATCTTTTGCCAGGCAATTATATTTATAATGTTTTCTTATTTCATCTTCCCCAACACTTTACAATCCTCACAGGGAAGAATTTCTTCCTAATATCTTATCTAAATCTATCCTCTGTCAGCTTAAAACTATTCTCTCTTATCCTATCACTACTTTCCCCCCACCAGGTACTGGAAAGCAGCAATGAGGTCTCCCTAGAGCCTTCTCTTCTCCAGGCTGAGCAGTATTTGGAGATGTCTGGAGCCTGGGTTTTAGGGGTAAGTGACCAGGAGTGGCATCTTTCCTGAATCCCTGTTCTTTTTCTAAATCCTTCCTTTCTTGGCCACAGCAGATCTCAGCATTTGATTTATGGGCTTTTGTGGTGTCTTAAAAACGGAAAAAAAGAGCTGTGTTCATTCAATATGACAGAGAAATTGGAAAGGCAGGAGGGAAGATTGCTGTCAGGTCACTTCTCAGGAATGTCCTGTCTGTGGAAATACGGAAGCAGCCTCCCTCAGTGTAACACACGGCCAGGCCTTCATGTGAGATCCCAGAGCTGCAGCTGAGCTGGAGCCTCCCTCTGTTCTGATAGCACAAAGATACTTCTCTCCAGCTTCAGATGGAGCTTCTGACGTGGCCAGGAGTTGAGGTCTCCCTGGGACCTTTTTTCTCACCACTGCTCAAGGCACAGAGAAAAGCAGGATGAGAATCCTGTGGGTCAGCACGGTGGGAGGGATACAACCCCTTGAAGGAAGGACAGTCAGACAAGGGACATTTGGACATCTGGGCAGTCTGGAGGGGAAACTCTGCAGCCTACCAGTGCCATCTAAGCAGGGGCACAGCTCCGTGGGAAGTTCAGATGCCACAGAGCGCCTCTGCAGGCCCTGGCAGCAGTGGCTGTGCAGCAGGACAGGGACCATGCGCTCAGCCTGGGAACACATGTTGCCATGCACAGATCCATCTGGAAATGCCAGCATACAGCAGGGAAGGCAGGTTCCCACTCTTCTTTGCAGGCTGGCAGCCCTGTGGTCGCAGGAGATGCTGACACCAAGGCCCTGACATTTTTCAAGCACTCTAGTCCTCTGGGCCCACTGCCAGGGAACAGGCTGCAGCCTGGGGAGTCATGTCCTGAGCAGATGCTAGTTCCATGGCAGCCTCTGCCTGTGGGCAGCCTCTGCCTGTGGGCTCCCTCTGCTCCTGGTGGACATGGTGCCCTGCTTGTGGCTGCATCCTGCACTGTGGGGTGATGTGCAGTGCCCTGGGCTCCTGGGCTGCTGCAGTGCTGGGTACTGAGAGTATTTCCCTCTCTCCTCCTTCCTGGGGCACAGGCAAGGTGGACTCATGGCCAAAAAGTGCCCAGGTAGGAGCAGGCTGTGTCAGAGACACTGAAGCAGAAGCAGATCCAGGCTCCTGTGGTAGACGTGGTGCTGAAGGATAGACCCACTGACTCCTGTGGCATGGCAGGGAATGGGACTGACTGCTCGCTTCACAGAATCCTTGTGGGGTTCTGTGCGGGACAGGGGCCAAAGGTCAGTGGAGGGAAATGGATTTACTTATCTGGGCTTTAACTCCTATGAGCCAAGGCTGTAGTGGAGCAGGAGCTCAGTGCCACAGTGCTGCAACCCCCACACCACAAATTGAGCTGGATGAGGGTGGACATGGGCAGGAAGGGTGCTAACCCAGCCTCTTGTGTGTGGTTCTACCCTCTGGAGAGGGTCCACCAGGAGCGCAGGTGCATGCCCTGAGCAGGCTAAGCTCCCGAGTACTTACCAGCATTACTCCTGTACCAGCACGAGCGACAGACAAGAGCCTGCAGACAGACGGATAGACCTGCCCTTTCTCTTCCTCTATGCAGGTAAAGAGGCACAACAGAGATCCAGCCCCAAGACCTGCACCTGGGGAAATTGCTTCTAGCTCATGGGGAAGTGGTGTGTGCTTTCCGCATGCTGGTCCCCATACCGGCCAGCCAAGTGGGACAACTGGAGCCCTCAGTGTATGTGGCAGCACTGATCCTCCTTGGGCAATGTAGCACACCAAAAGTGAGACCTTCCTTGTCACATGGCTCCTTCCTATCCCAGATGAAGCAGCACCCCCGGGCAGGTAGGAGGCTGCCCAATGCCCCTGCCAGCAGCAGGATGTGAGGGATCCATCACACCTGATCCTGCCCTGGCTCCCAGCAGGATGTGAATCATGCCTGAGAAATGGGGACATGTTTAGGCATGAGTACCCCGTCCTAAGCAAGTGGCACCAGTTCTGTGCAGGCAGGTGGTCCTTGTGGCTGGTCTGGCTGCAGAAGAGCTGCCATACTGCTGCCCTCCTGCTGCTGCTGCCCTCCAGCTGCACAGTGTGTCCCAGGACACCTTCCTGTGCATCACCCTGGCCACTCTGTGCTGCCCAGCCTCCATCCACACCCAAGGGCAGCCCTTAATCCATCCCTTGTCCTGACCCATCTTTGGGGTGTACCCATGCCCAGGTTCTGTTATCTCTCAAGAGGGCACAGCACTAGATCCAGCCCAGGTCCTGCTGCTCTGGCCTCTCTTCATGCCAGACTCTGAATTAAACAAGCTGCATAGTTCCCAGGGACTTACTGTCAAGGAGGATCTTGGCACATCATCACATGCAAGGCTGCAATTCTCAGGAGTGAGAGGAGGAAGAGGAGGCAGGGAGAGCCCAACTTCTGCAGCCTCAGGCAGATGGAGGAGCTTCTCCTGCCCAGAAGAGCTGGGAACCACGGGGGTACTCTGCCATGGGGGGCCCGGAGAAGTAGGTCTGAGAGCTCCAAAACTCAACCACCATGATGTCACTGTTGATAATAGCATGGTGTCCTGTGGGAGCTGCCCTGTTGTCAGCATACAGAGGAGTGGCAGCATCAGGGTTCAAATATGCATGCCACGGGCAAACAGTACAGTGTAGTGTGGCCAAGAACTATCCTTCTCCACCCCTTTTCCCTCTTCTTCCTCCTCCTCCTCTTCCTCTCCCTCTCCCTCTCCCTCTTCCTTTCCCTCTTCTTCCTCGTCCTCCTCCTCCTCCTCCTCTCCCACCCCCCTTAGCTCATCCTGCTGCTTTGGTCAGCCAGGAGTGGGTGCCTTGCCCAAACATCTACCTGGGGTGACAGGTCTCTCTTCCCTGGCTTCCTCTGGGACTAAGGCCAGTCAGGTCAAGCCAATTTGTGATTTTCGGAGCAGTCACAAAATATTGGGTGTGTGGACAGTGAGATGGACAAAGGTCTGTGCCTGAAGAGAGAAGAGGTATGAAACCAGGAAAGCTTCAGGAGGAAGAAGAAGAAATGGATTCCAGGACCCTCCTCTGCCCAGTGCAGCCTGTGTAGCCCTGCACTGCCAGAGGGTCTGTGCTGCCAGAACAGCAGGGTAATGCTGGCCCCACACTATGCTCCTGTGTACAGAGGAAGGGCTATGCCCCAAATGAGATTGAATTGAATTGAATTGAATTGAATTGAATTGAATTGAATTGAATTGAATTCTCCCTGCCTGGCATTACAGTCACATCCCTACCCTTGTCTGCATTGTCCCATCCCTAAGTCAGGCAGGTGCACAGACCAGTTCCAGACATGTGCTTTCACAATAAAATTACATCACTGCTATTTAACATCATGTTTAGCATCCTCAAAGGGAACCCAAAGGATTCTTGCCCCTCCTCCCTTTGCTGCATTTGTCCCCTGGCTGGGGGAGCCCCAAGGACCTGTGCATCCAGCCAGACCTCTGCCCCCTGATGCAGGTTCATCTCATCCACTGGGCAATATGACCACCTTTGTCAGCACAGAACACACAACAGCATGCTGTGATTGCTGCAAACTGGTGAGATCAGTCCCTCACCTGCCCTGCACCAATGTACAGGGCAGCCTCCCCACAGTCCTCCCAGAGCCAAGCCTGGAGCTGAAGCCCTGGGCTCTCCAAGGGGTTTGTAAATATCTCCTTGCTCCACTTCATGGAATAAGAAGGTCTGCTCGGAGTCTGCGCTTGTCTGTCTGCATGCCCACCTCACCCCCAGGAAGCCCTGCATATGCTGTATGGTGGGTGGATCCTGGGGATGTGGTAGTGGGTCAGTGAGGATGTGACAGGATCACTACCTTAGGGGATGGACCCAGGAGTGGTGCAGACCTGTGGGAGCACAGGCAGGATAAGTGCTGCTGCACATGCTGAGAGCTGTGCACCCAAGGCTACTTTACCCACAAAGCTCAGCATGCTTCTGCTTCCAGGTGCTCCATATGGGAAGACAACGCACAGATCCATCTGGAAATGCCAGCATACAGCAGAGAAGGGAGGTTCCCATCCATGCTGCCAGCCACACATCATGTAACTTCAATAGCTGAAGGTTGGCAATGGGGTTGCCCCCATACTTCAAGGGCAGATGAGCTGCTGCCAGCTGTGCTGCCTGAAGGCCAGGAGCTGGGTATGTGGCAGTGCCTGCTCCCACGTGACAGCAGAGCTGCAAGTGGTGCAGACCCCTGAGTGTGCTGGTACCTGGTCCCTGAGGGGCTGTGTGACAGCAGATGGAGGGCAGGGAAGACCCCTGTGTGGCAGCTCTGTGGCAGACATGGCAGGGATCATCCAGCAAGTGAAGATGATCTTGCTGCTGAGACTGGCAGAAGGTGATGTTATATTAGACAGCACAGTGCTTGGAGGGGTTGGCTTTAGTTGCTTGGGCAGGGGCTGTCATGCTCCAGTGGAGCCCAATGCTGCTCAGGCCTGGAGAGTGGAGAGCTGATGAGGAACCTAGGGGAGCAAAGGGCTCTGGGATGCCAGTGCAGCTGGAGACCTACCCTGCCGAACAGGCCTGAAGTGAGACATCTGAATTAACACTCCCAGTATGGAAACTGCTGGACCTTCTAGGCACCTCTACCACACCCCATCTTTCTGGCCTACTGTGGTGGTTTCTTCCCTGTGTCAGATGGTGTTGTGGTCCTGCTCCGTCCCACCCATCTTCCCAGATTGCTGGGAACTCCCAGAAAAGCAGTGAACTTAATCTCTGTGACCTTCTCTGGAGAAGCCTCTTGGTCTCTGGGTTGCTGGACAAGGCAGGGAGCAGCATCTCTCCCCCTCACCTAGGAGCTGGAGGCAGACAGCAGCTGCCTACTTTGCAGAGCCCACAGTACCTCAGGTACTTAGTCCTCTCCAGGGAAGACTTCTGGCCTTTGCCCAGAAACAAGATTGAGCCCCAAAAAGTTTGTCCTCTACAGAGCAGGGCTGCACTTCAACTGCATGTAAGGAGCTTGGGGTCTCCAGGGGAAACCTCTCAACAGCGAGATACCAGGGCTTGGCTGTCCCGGCACTGCCTTCTAGGACCTGGAACAGGTTATAAGGACAAGGACACCACAAGCAGCTTCTGAGTTGGAGCAAGCAATAGGACCATGTGGGGGGCACAACACATCCCCAGGGAGCCCTCGCAAGTTTTTGCAGGTACCCTGGGCATTAATCCTGCAGCGGTGTCAGGAAGCAGCTCAAACAGCTCCCCAGAGCATGCAGGGGTATCCCACGGTGTGATCCCCCAGGCCCGGTGGGGAGGGCCTCTGGGCAGGAGGTGCTGGTGGCTCTCTGCCCCGTATTCCTGCCAGCCGAGGGGCGCAGCAGCTCCTGCGGGTGGCGAGTCCTGGCGGCCCGGCTGGGCTCGGGGACACTCTGCGGGCAGCAATACACCCTGGGGTGCCACCCCAAGGGAGCCAGGCTCGAGTTCCGCTACACCGGCACCGGCGTAGGGTCCTGGACGGGAGTGAGTCCGGAGCTGCAGGCACGGCACGGCAGGGCACGGCTGCCGGTGCACGGTGCCGGGACAGGGCTGGGCACCGGGATACGGGACCCGCAAGTCCGGCGGGGCGGCGCCGGGCCGGGCTGGCGGCGGCGGGGCGAGGCGGGGCGATAGGAAGCGGCGGGGTGGCGGGAAGCGGTGGGGTTGCAGCGCTATTGGGAGCACGAACGGGAGCGGAGCGGAGCCCGGGAAGGGAGGGAGCGGGGCGGGGCGGGAGCGCAGTCGAACCCAGCGCAGGGCCGCGCCGTCCCGGCCGTGCTTTGTTGTCTCAGCCGCCACCGAGTCCCGGCCGCACCAGCACGGGCCCAACGGGCAGGATGTCCCAGGAGAGCCTCCTCGGGATGGACGAGGGAGCGCTGCGGAAGCTGGTGAGTCCCCCGGCTGCTCCGGGGCTCGGGGGACGGTGCGCGCCCGCGGCGGTTCCGAGGGCGGATCGTGCCTGGAGGTGCCTCGGCTCCTTGAACCCCCCCGGGCCGGGGGCTGCTGTCCCAGGCGCGGGCAGAATGGGACCGGGCGGGCCTCGGGTCTGTTGCTCGGCCGAGGGATTCCAGAGCCATGTCTGGGAGCGGATGTAGCGCTGGAGACCCAGCGCTCATCCCAGGCGGCAGCACCTGGAGGGGCCCGCGCTGGCCTGGGTCGGGCTCTGGGCCGGGGTAAGCTCCAGCACGAGCTCTGGTGATTCCGAAGGCTGTGGCCCCGCAGCTCTGGCTGCTTTTGGCCCTTAGCTCGCAACCGCGCCTGGTAGTACCGCCTGTCCCGGCTCCATCTTCTCGGCCGGCGGATCCCGGGGAATCGTTCCCATGCTGGCACAGTTCCCTGCTCCCCGCTCTCCCCTTGCGGGCTCCCGCGCTGCCGGGGACTGGCGCGGTGCCAGGCGCACTTCCCGGGCTCTACCCGAATGGCTTGGCATCCTATCCCCTCCTACGCGGCGGCTTCGGGAGCACCGGCCGGAGCACTGGCCCAGGAGCGAGAGCGGCAGTCGTGCGCTGCCGCGGCCGGTGGGCTCTGGAGGACGAGGGCCTCCGTGTCCCGAAGACGGGACTCAGGATACTCAGCCAGGTCTGGTGTCCCGGGAAAGCCCTACAAGTGCCCGGCTTTGGGCAACCCCAGGGACCCCCGGCCCGGGGATAGGGCTGTGCTGGCTGCCCCGGGGGTTGAGCCGGGATGGCCCGGGCCAGCGATGGGGAATAGTCACAGCAGGAAGCTGAGTCAGCCAGGAAGGCAGGTCTGCTGGAACAGGAAAGAGTCGGGATACCGGCGGGAAGTGAGGGTCGTGCAGTGGGTCCCCGGCTGAGCCTTCTGTCCTGCAACCCTCAGGCAGCTCTGAGTGACGACACACAGACCTGCCCGTGGTTCGAGCTGAGGAGCCCACTTGCTTCTCGTGGGGTGATGTCGGGGTCAATGGGCCATCCATCCAGAGGCATGGGGATGGGTGGTCAGGGTGACTTCCCATCTTGCCAGTGCTCCAGCTCTGCCATGTCCCATCTGAGGTCTCTGATCTGAGATGGAGCCCCAGGAGCAGTGGGTTCCTGGTGTCTGGCCAGCCCAAGGAGGTGGATCTCATCCTGCGGCAAGCACTGCTTCTATGGATGCTTTTTCTTTGACATGCTGAGGCTTCACCTCCCCAGAGCACTGTGCTTGTGATCCACACTTCCCTGTGCTGTGTGGCACAGGCTGGGGAAAGCCTCATCTGAGCTGACGTGAGGCAGGGAAGGAATTATTTTTCTTCTGGTTAGGTTTTTGGCTCCACTCAGCTGGAAGAGGATTAGTCCATATAAGGGAAAACTGCCTCTCCCACCGCTTCCTCCTTTCTTCTCTGCTTTCCCCAGCTCTCCACTCTGCCTTGCTTCTCTTCATTTCTCCCAAGTGACACCTAGGCAGCAGCATCTGATGTCCCCAGGGAAACTGGAAGAAGGAGGCTGGGGGACTTGAGGTCCCTGCAGTCCCCTCACTCCTGTGCTGGCTGGGCTGGGAGCTGCCAGGAAGCCTCTGCCTTGCAATTCCTGCCATAGGCATCCATATGATTCCCTCCCCAGCTGCCCACTGGTATCCCAGTCCCAGGGAGGCCAGTTGTGATGAGCCAATGGTGTAGCATAAAGGTGACCAAGGGCTTAGAGAAGCTGGAAGAGGGAGCTGTGGGGGATAGGGTGGGTGCTACTGCAGGGTGGCCCTTAGGTGGATGTCCAGAAGCAAGAGATTGTTTGTGTGCTCACAGCTGCACGGAACTCCAGGCTGAGGTCTGCCAGCTTTGGGTTGGGGAATGCTTCCGAATCTCAGCCCCTCCAACTCTTAGTCTGGTTGATTAAGGAGGATATAAATACCTTTGGAGACAGAGGCAGAGCAGGCTTGAGCTAGGAAAGTTGCTGCCATGAGATCCCCTTCTTCTTATACCTAGTAGCCTTTGGCAAATCTTCGATGGCCCTGAGAAGCACTGCATCCCTGCTATGTCCCTGTCATCCAGTGTCCTTCTTGCTTTCCTCTGCCCAGGGGGCAGCCATGCTCCCCATGGCTCTTTCCAAAGGTGACAGTGAAGCTCAGGGCTGCAGGAGGTGCTCAGTGTGCCAGGCTCATCCAATGTCCCAAAGCAGTTTCCCTGTGGCCACGCTCCAGCCTCCAAATTGCTGTGTGCTGTGGCACTCCAAAGAGCCAGATAAATGCCAGGCTAATTGCAGCCCTCCTGGAGGAGCTGCCCACTGCACCAGGGCTCTGAGCACTGCTGTGTTGGGCACCAGTGGGGAAGCAGCCTATGAGTGCTGTGCCAGTGCCCTTTCACAAAGGCACTCTGTGTGCCGAGGAGGGTGTTTGCTTGGAACCATTAATTTGCTGGCAGCTGGGCAGGGCCCATGGGGCAATCCCTGAGCCTTCCTGTGCTGGCAGGGTTGGGCCCCTTGGTCCGTTCGCAGCTCTTGTGGTTTCCGTCATGCTTTCCCCTGCTACTGCTCATTTGCTAAAGCTGCTCATTTGCCTCATCCCAGCTCCCTGCTGACGTGGGCTTGAAATAAGGCATTTTCTCCTGCCCTGCCATTTCTCCTGTGGGGAGAAGCCTTCCAGGACCTGGGTGCAGGTCAGGTCCCAGCTGGAGCCTCCTGGCTAGGGCAGACCCCAGAGCTGGCAGCTGGGTGCCACACACAGCACACACTGGTGCCAGCATGTTTCCTGCACCAGGGTTTGCAGGGCTGGTGTCTCATTGTGTCCTTTCCTGGCACTCACGACTTCTGCAGCTGCTGTGCACATGCCCCTTCTACTCTTTCCCCTCACCTTCCCCACTGCCCTGACCCAGCTGCTGGGGCCAAGCCACTCACTGTGAGCAGCTTATTTAGGGAAAAGCCAAGGCCTTGGCCACCCAATAAGCAGTTGAGGACTGTTTTCCTGTCCTCAGGCCTTTGGATGGCTGCAGGGAGAGCTGTCCTTACCGAAAAACTCTGACTCCAGCCCCTCATTTTGAGCTGAACCAAATTCCACCACTTCGCAGCCCATCGATGCTGCCCTGTTTGCAGAGAGCCAGGCTTGCTGGCTGGCTGCCATTGCTGCTGGACCATGCCTTTGTCCTGGTAGTAGTCGTCTCCACTGTAGTGGCATCCTTGGGATGCCGGCAGCCATCCAGGGCAGATGGGAAATGAGAGGCCCATGAGGATGGAGGGGCTGGTTTTCTTTCCCACACCCTCCACTGCTCTGGCAGTGTCGTGGCTCCTGCTCTTCCCAGCTGCTTCCCTGGCCTTGTGGTGGCAGAGGTGCCTGCTCTGGATAAAAGCCCAGAGCGGGCTGCAGGTCTCAGCTCTAGCTGGGATGCTGGAAGGGATGGTACTACTGCCTGCTGGCATAGTAGGGGCTGCTGGGGTGGGAAGGAAAGAGCACCCTGGCTCCAGGCAGCTCTCCCAGAGGTTATGTGTGTTTTTAGAGTTGTTTTTGGAGATGTTTTTAGAGTGTGTTTAGAGTTGTTTTTAGAGTTGCCCTTGGAGTTGGTAGTCCTGGACACTGGTATCTTCCCAGTTGGGGAACGATAATGCTTCCTGTTGGGCTTTGTGGCTAGAAAGAGTTGGAGGGCCACGGTTTTGGCTGCTGCTGGGGTGGCACATGGCATCTCTGTGCCTGCTCTCTGCTTGCTGGCTTCACTAAGATGGGAATACCCTCCCATATCACTGAACTCCAAGCAGAGAGGGCAAAGGGCGTTAGCTTCTCAGGAGAGATAGCTTCTCTGCAGAGAAGTCTGCATACAGGTAGTGGTGTGGGGCCCCCAGTGTGACTCAGTTCAGGTCCAGTCAAGGGACTGACCCTGGATCCTGGCTGAAGTGGAACCCAGAGAGCCTGGATGGGTGGCCTGTCAGTGGCCCATGGGACAGGAAGGGAAGGGACTGATGCGCTTGTCCTGAGGCACAGCAATGGCTTCTCCCAGTGCAATGGGGCTTGATGCTGACAGCAGCTGCTGTTGGTCACTGGGTTTATTTTTAACAAGCTACGTGGGAAATCACCTCCTGGGTTCCTGATGTCAGGGCAGTGTTGATGTCCTACAGCAGGACAGTGTGAGGATAGTGGGGCCATGCCTGCCCTGGCTGGCCTTTCACTGCAGATCTGGCTGCCTTCTGCCCCTTGAGCATCAGGAGGTGTGTTCATAGCACTCTGGAAAAACTGGAGCTGGTAGTGGGGCTGGGCTGTGACCTGATCTGGAAGAGGGGGAGCAGCTCTGCATGCCCATGCCAGGTGCTGGCCTTGGGTGGGCTGAGGAGCAGCTGCAGTGCCTGTGAGATGTTCATGAAGGGCATTTGTGGGGCAGTTGCGGCTGTGCTTCCCACACATAAAGGGTTGGACTTGGATTTAGGACAGATCCCACTCATGGATTTGGTTTCAAGAGCCGCCTGCCATCTGCTAGCAGTGAATGAGGGTGGGGAGGCCTGCAGGGTGGACAAGATGACTCCTTGGTGGAATGCTGGGGTCCTTTCAACCAGCACCCCCTGGGGAACATGGGATGAGAAGAGAATGGGCTCTCCTGTCCCTTCGCTGCTGGAGGGGTGGCATGGGTAGGAGGACTCATTCCAGAGCAGATGGTACTGGGAGGGGCAGAGAACCAACCCTTGCAGGCAGCAGGACCACTGGTGGGTGTTCATTTTCCATGCTCGTCACTTTGACCTTTACATGCCCGGAGGTCTTGGTGCCACCATGATAGCCCCTCCTCACCATGGCTGATTCCAGCATCCTGCCCGAGGGGGGCCATGCCCACTTCCCGCAGGGCCTGGCAGTGCCGAGCAGCATGCACTGGGCATGTGGGTGCCACACAGACAGCGCCTTTGTCCAGAGTGTGGGCAGCTCATGGCAGTGTGGCAGAGGGCGGCACCAGGGCCAAGATGCAGGGGTAGTGGCCCGAGCCAGTGCTGAGCCCTGCCCTGTGCTCCCAGCTGGAGGCCACACTGGACCTGGCTGAGCGGCGCCGCATCCGCTCGGCTATCCGGGAGCTGCAGCGGCAGGAGTTGGAGCGGGACGAGGAGACGTTGGCATCCAAGCGCTTCCGACCAGAACGCAGCAGCCACCGACAGGACAACAAGGAGAATTGGCCACAGTGAGTCCTGTTGTGAGCTGGGGTCATTCCCTGCCTCTGCCCTGGGAGGTGGGGGCTGTGGTACCTGGCCTCACTATGGCTGGGACAGATTTGAGTGAACGTGAGGGTGGGTGCAGTCTGGCACAGAGCAGCTTGGCACATGGTGGGGCTTGTTGCCTGGATCTGCCACCTGCCCACAAGGGGACTTAGCTCGCAAGCACCCGTGACAGCTCCCAGATGGCCACCCCTCTCACCCTGCTCAGGTCCCAGCGCCTGGAAGAGGAGCAGCAGGCAGCCCTGGCTGCCTTGTCTGAGCAGCTCGAGGCTATCACCAGCGTGGAGGAACTGACAAAACTGGTGAGTGACTATGTGCCGGGGCAGACTGTTTGCTGGGATGGAACTTGTGCTAGGGCTGACCATGGGTCACCCCGTGCTAGGGCTTTCCTTGGTCCTTCCCTCTTACAGCTGCGGGCAGCGGGGGAGTATGAGGAGCGCAAGCTGATCCGAGCTGCCATCCGTAAGCTGCGGGCTGAGGAGATTGAAGGTGAGGTACCATTCCCATGTTCCGGGGGGGAAGCCCTGGAAAGTGTGAGATGTGGGCAGCTCCTTCCTGAAAACCATCTTTGCTCCCACCCAGCCGCGACCCTGGCTGGGAATGTGCAGAGCAGCCGAAGGGATGGCAGCAATCCCCCCACTGTGCCTGGGGAAATGAAAATTGTCCAGAGGGACAATGCTGAAACACCAGCCCTTACTGGGAGTGAAGAAAGCTGTGGTGAGTGCAGCACCAAGCCTCCAGGCGCAGACAAGAGCGGGGAGAGCAGCCAGCAGGATGATGCAGAGCCAGCACTGGCGGGGCCACAGGAGAGTGGATACGGGGAGGCTGTGAAGCAGGCCCCTGCCCAGGAGCCCAAAGGCTCTGCGGTGAGTGTGTAGAGCACTGCAGGGGGTGGGACTGTTCAAGATTTCACCCTTTCCTGGGATTCCTGTGTCAGCCTGTCTAGAGCACAGAGCCCTGAGCAAGTTGTGCTTGCCTGCCCAAAGGTGGGGCTAGGGTCTTTGGGGACAGGGAAACATGGCTGAGTTGAGCAAGTGTGGCCCCAGCAGTGGTGAGCTGGGGCTGGGTCTTCAGGCCAGGGTGCCCCTTGGGCTTCTCCCAAGGATGCTACCTGGTGGGGATCTGGGAGCCCCTTGGTGCAGGTGGTGCACCCATCTCTGCTCCAGTTCTTGGGGATGGGGCTCTTTGGAGATAACAGCTATTCATCTCTCCTGCAGCAGTTCCCTTGCGTGGGTAGAAACCTCGATTCCCTGTCCCCCTTCTAATGATGGTTGTTCCTGCCAGCCTTCGAGGGGCCAGGGCTCATTCTGGAGTGAAGCTGCTGGGAGCTTTCTGGATGGGGGAGGGATAAGCTGGTGGACAGAACTGGAAGGAATGAGCACAAACTGGGGTTTTCAGTACAGCAAGGATGACACTGCAGAGACTCTGTGGTGGTAGGAGATCTCTGCATCCAACCCTGTGGGGTTGCCCTTTGAGGGTGAGGGTGGGAAGAGGAGAAGCAAAGGGTGCACTCGCAGCCAGGAAAGAAGGTGTGGGTTCTCCCATCTGCCTCTGTCCAGCCCTGCTTCTTCCTCCACCTGCCCCAGGGCTGTAGCAGCAGACTGCCAAAGGGATGTGGCCTTGTGCCACCTTTCAGCACTGTCTGCCTCCTCATCTGGATGTGCTGGCATGCTGCCCCCAAGCCCTGACTGGGCTGGGACATCACTGAGCAGCTGAGAGGGCTGTTCTACCTGATCTGGCTGATTTCAATGGGGCCATTTCCATTCTTGGGTTTGGGGCCTGGCTCTCCTGTGCCCCCTCAGGGTATGGGCTCCTCTTCATCTCCCCCTGCCCTAGAGTCATGGTGCTGCTAGAGGCACTGGCACAGCCAGGACTGGCACCTTGTTCCCTACCTGACACCAGGACACCCTAGGCCTGCTCAGAGTTATGTCAGAGACAGATCTGTCACCTGTGTGTGGTCCTATGTCCAGAATATTTCATCTTTTGCCAAGCAGAGCTGCAGGTGCTATGGACAGGGACAGGGTAATGTAAAACTGGATGTTCCCTGCATCATGGAGCCCTGGAGTGCCTGGGCTGGAGGCATGGGGCAGGTTTGGTGTCCCCCTTCACTAGACACTGTCTCCTTCCTGGCTCACAGGATGCAGCAGGGTGTGGGGACACTTGTCCCCGTGAGCTTCTTGTTGTGATGCCTGTGCTTGTCAATTCCCAGCAGCATGCATGGCATGCTGCAGGCAGGAACATGGGTAGCATGAGAAGAGTCAACAGCCTATGCATCCCTGGCTGGAGTGAGCCATGGTGGCCCAGTGAGAGACTGGAGCGGGGCCGGTTCTCTCCCCCCAGGCCTGCAAGCGAGAGGATGTGGTGGAGCAGGAGCATGTCCCAGCCAGGATGCAGGAGCTGTGCAGCCAGCAGGCAGGAGACCCTCAGAAACCCAGTGCTCAGGGTGAGTCCCCACAAATGTCCGTAGCAAAATCCTGTTTGGGTTGCATGCCTGGGGCCAGAGCTGTGCCTGGCCAGATGCAGGACGATGGAGGGCATACTATCTCACAATGGTGGGCAGGGCAGCCGGGTGCCTGGAGGTGTTGCAGGCAGCTGCAGGCTACCTGAGCAGAGTCTCTTCTCACCCACAGCTGTGGTTTCGGGGACCCTCGTGCTCCTGGAGCTGCAGCCAGCCCCAGAGCCCAGTCCAGAGCCTGAGGATGGTGATGAGCACCTGCAGCAGGGTCAGCCCCTGGGGCAGCCCCAGGCAGCCTGGAAAGAAGGGAATCTGGGCAGCCCTGCCAGTGCCCCAGAGCCCAGTGTGGCGCAAAGCCCCAGAGGGGAGCAACACATCCCGGGCCAGCCCAGTGCTGGCAGCCAGGTACAAAACTGGTGGTAGCTGCTGCTGCCCTCCTTGTCCAGGGCTGGCAGTCTGTGGGTGAAGCCAGCTTGATGGGTGTACTGCATGTAACCCCCAGCTGAGTGCTCTGCCCCTCTACTCCCACAGCTTCATGTTGGGGTGCACTGCCAGGTGCTGGGGCCAGGTGGGAGACACGAGAGGCCATCAGTAGGTAAGTGTAGCCCTGAGGGGGGTGACATGAGAGAGCTGGCCCCCTGCCAGCTGGGCAGTGCCACCCCAAAGCCCCCCCACTCCCCTGTCCTGCAGCATCCCAGGCAGACATTGGGGACATTGACTCCAGCCCACGTGTGCTGGGCCAGGAATGTGAGTGCAGGACATGGCCAGGCCAAAGGCCACCCCTAGCTGGGGGCCAGTTGCTGCCTAGCCAAGTGGTGGCAATGCCCACCCCACCCAGGGAACTGGGTGCCAGGCAGGCTGTTTACTGGGGCTCCCACTCTGGCCAGGTTACTGCAGGGCCATGAAAGGGAACCGGTGCCAGTAGCAAACCCTGGCCTTTTGCATTCTTTGTCCCAATAAGGCTGGGAGCTGTGCATGGCTGGCTCTGACCACCCCCACCCTGGGCCCAGCACCCTGCAGGGCCTCCCCACAGTCCTGAGGAGTTCCAGTGGACGGCAGTTGCCCTCTTCTTACTGCTGGGAATACCATCCCCATGGCTGTGCCAAGAGGAAATGGGGAAAAACCAAAAAGCAGCTCTCCGCTTCAAGGGTCAGGGGTGCTGCCCTGGCAGGTGGAGGTTGCTGTCCTTCTGAGGAGCCCCTGGAGGCTGCTGGCTCCTGGGAAGGAAGAAGTCCTGGGAAGATGGTAGGGGTGGTGGGTTGCAGCATGGCACAGCCCTGGGGTAGAGGCAAGTGTGCAGGATCTGACTCCCCCCTTGCCTCACAGGGGGCTCAAACCTGGATTCTGAGGAGAAGCTGAGCCCCCTCCCTCCATGGGCACCAATGACTCAAGCCCAAGGGCAGAGCCCTGCCTGCACCCTTGAAGGCTGAGCCACCTGGCCCCTTCAACATCTCTCCAGAGGCAAAGGTGTGCCAGGGCCTGGTGAGGACAGGGGTGATTCCGACCTTTCAATGCAGGTCCCAGGGACCCCCACTGCGCTGCTGGCCACAGAGCCTACTCTCTGCAGTGTGATTTTGCATTGCAGGACAGATCCCATGCCTGGGGTGCAGAGCAGCCAACAAGTGCTGATGGATTTTGGCTCTAAACTCTGGGGAGTGTGGAGCGATGGGGAGGGAGACTGCAGGGTGCTGTGCTGGGGTGGGGGGATGCCAGCAGCACCTGTGCCGTGCTCATTCTCTGCCCCCTTTGTGTTATTCCTTCCCTGGCCTGTCTCTTTCCAAGCATCAGTGCCCACCCAGGAGGTCTTGGGGACCCCGGCTCGCCTGAATACTCACCGGTGGGAGCTGGTGCCCTCCTCTCTTTGCCTGGCTGGTCCCACGGGTAAGATCCTAGTGGTCGCTGCCTCCATTCTCTGCTTCCCAGTGGTGGGATGTCCCCGGTGGAGCCTGGGCAGGTGTGGAGCTCTGCAGTGCCAGGATGCTGCAGGATGCTGCTGGCTGCCCACCTGCCCTTTTGCTTCCTGCCCAGAATCCCTCCCTCCTATCCATGTGCACAAGCATCCGGCACCAGTGGGGGGAGGGAGCAGAGGCTTTGAGAGGCTGCAGCCACCCTGAGAAATGCTGGCTGTATGATGGGATCTCTGGGGGACAGCAGTACCTCCCGTGAGCATGTGAGGGATTGCATGCATGGTCAGGCACTCCGGGGGCATTGTGCGTCGTGTGGGCAACCTAGGGAGGCTGCATGCACGGTGTGGCATCCCGGGGCGGAGCCAGCATGCATCGCACGGGGCACGCCAGGATGGGGGGGCAGCGTGTATCGCAGGGGGCACCGCGGGGCGCTGCATGCATGGTGCGGGGCCAAGCCCCGGCGGGGACGCGCGCGGGCGGCCGCAGTCCGGTGACCCCGCGCCCGTCCCCGCAGCGCCGCGCCCCGCGGGACCCCCACCTTCCCCCGCCGCCGGCTCGGTGCGGGAGCGCGCGCAGCGGTTCGGGCCGGCGGGGGCGGGCGGCGCGGGGGGGCGGGCCGGGGCCGGGGCCGGGGCCGGGGCCGCCCAATGGCAGCGGGGGCCCCGCACGGCCCCGCCGGCGCCCGCTCAAAACGCGCGGGGCAGCGGCGGCGCAGAGCAGCGTCCGGCCCCGCGCCCCGTCGGCTCCCGCCTCGACGCCATGAAGACCTTCTTCACCATCGAGATCAAGGATGGGCGCGTGCAGCCCCTGGCGCCCTGCATCACGGCCACCCCCGGCAGCCAGCGGGCAGGTGGGCACTGATGGGGTACGGGGTGCGCAGGACAGGTCCAGTGGGCAGATGGCATCTGTCGTGAGGCTTGACACTGTAGGGGTGATGGGCATGGGTGTCATGCAGGGAGGTGGGACTGGAAAAGGTGTGGATCTCTCAGGAAGGTGGGCACCACAGGGGAACGGACATCCAGCGGGCTGTAAGCACTACAGGACTGTGCTCCTAATACGACAATGTGCACAGCTCGGCAGTGGAGCAGGTGGGTGCCAGTGGGCCATCAGGCACTGACATTTGGTGGGCACAAATGGGTAGGTGGAGGCAGGCGGGCTGAGCCAGGCCAGGTGGGTGCTGATCGGCAGCAGGGGCGTTTGAGTGCTGCCAGAAGAACAAAGCATGCCTGGTAGCCCTCATCCTTTGGCATGCGCTCTCATCCTTCCTGCTTGGGGCATCTCAGTCGGGGAGACCATCTGGCCCTGCAGCCTGTCCCCAGCTCCACTGTCTTACTGTGTTTATGTTTGTGGTTATTCCCCAATCCCTGCCCTGCCCCATCCTCTCCCTGCTGACCTGCTGGTTCAGGGGAGCCCACGCCATCCTGCTTTGTCCCATCCCACTGCTGCACTGTGTCTGTTCCAGCCCTGCCCAACCCTGCTTGCCCGCAGATGTGGCTGGTTCAGGATGCTCCTGTGGCCATCCCTCTCACCAGGGGGTCTTGTCGCCAGCTGAAACACTGCAGAAAGTTCCCTTCCTTGGGGAGGATGATAAGCCAGGGCAGCGAGGGGTCTCAATTACCCCATCTCTTGCTTGCCCCCAAAGCCTTTTCCCTGTGCCAGAGTTCAGTGCTCACTGCCAGGGCAGGATGTGTGGGGCAGTCAGATAGCCCAGCTGTGGGGCTGAGCCTGTGGGCTGGGTCAGACTCCACATGCCTCTTGCCCCCCTTGCAGAGGTGACTCTGGATCTGCGGAGCACCCCCATCCGTATCACCACCATCCCCAGCAGCGTCAGCAGCATCTGCAACATCAGCAGTGTCAGCAGCAATGTCACCAAGGTGAGTGCCCAGGGGGTCTGTGGGGCTGTGTCCCACATGGCCATTGCCTAGCAGCTCCAAGGGCTTGGGGTGGGGAGCAGGAACCAAGGAATTAGTGTAGGCAGCATGCTTCAGAGGCTCTGTCTTGTTTTGGTTGATGTTTTTATTTTGATAGGGTTTTATTCATCAAGAGACCCTGGACTTTGTGTGTGATTGCACAGCCCCAAATGAGCCTCCTGCACTCTGGACTGTGCCACCATGTACTCAGACACTTGGGGAGGTGGGCAGAGGGGGACAAGGAATCTTTAGTTGGTCTCCCTTTGTTTTAAACACCTTTAAGGGTGGCAGCAGCTCAGGGAAAAACCCATTGCCAGCCACCCCTCTGTTTTTTCTCATGGGGATGGGCCTTGGCCATGTGTCTGGGGAGCCTGCCTTGGAGGGGGGCTACTCCTCAAAGGTCTCTAAAGCACCCTGGAGCTGTGGGTTGGGGTCTTACATGTTTCTGCTATGGCATCCTGACTGGAGAGTGCCCAAAGCCCCAGCCCGCCTAGGAGGGATTCTTGGGTGCAACTGGAGAAAAAAAACTGGAAAAACAACCCCTCTGCAGTGTCTTTGCAGGGAGAGCAGGCAGTGGCCATCCTGGGGCTGGGTGCACACAGGAGACAGCCCTTCAAGTGCTTTAATCTGCTCCTGCCCATCTAGGGTAATGCAAGGCGCCCGTGTGCTGCCTTGGCAGGAGCCAGGATGTCAAATGTGGCTCTGTTTCACTCATGGCCCTGCGCACGCCTGGCTGCCTCTGCAGGAACAGCGCTGTGGGAGGCCTGTGTCACTGCCGGTAGTTGTGGTACCACCTGTGGCCTGGGGCATACTGGTGGCTGTGGTACCACTGGCTTCACCCAATCCTCAGCCCAGCCCTTGCCGGCATGAGGCAAGCAGTGCCCACAGGTGCTGCCCACACCTGCCAGCAGGCCCTTCCTGTGAGCAGCTGGCTGCGGTGGGGTGACTCCCCTTGCTAATGTGCTTGGACATGCTTGGCCTGAGCACTTGTCAGCTCTCATTAAAGTATTAGTGGGTCTGTCTGGTGAGGTGGGGGACCTGAGACCTGTTGGCTGCCTGGCAGGAGATGCAGCCTCCAGCTATGCTCCTGATGGGCAATGAGGAGGAGGAAGATGAGGCAGTGGTGCTGGTAGCCCTGCCAGGTAGGGTTTGGTTGGAGAACCAGCAGGCTGTAGGGACCTGGGGGCAGTAGCAGCAGTGGCATGTCTTCTCATTGGTGGGGTGCTGCCTGTACCTGTGCAGGGAGCTGCTCCCCCGGGGGCAGGCATTGGGGAGCACGGGGGGATGAAGACCTAAAATCCATGCTGTGACCAAGGCCCTTATACCAATGCCAGTCTGGGACTGGAGATGTTGTGCTGTGGGTGATGCTGGCCCAGAGTGGGAAGGCATTTGGACAGAAGAACACAGCAGTGGTTGGCTTTTTCATTCACCCAGCACTGCAGTGGTCAGGGCTGGTCCCCATCACTTAGTCCTACAGCCCCCAGGCTGGTATCTGGCCCTAGAAGCCTCCAGGGGTGGGGGGGCCACTTGCAGGGCTCTCCTTGCTGAGCCACCTGGTTCCACAGCTGAATGTGCTGCCAAGTGTGGCGCCTGGCTCACCACCCCTGCACGGGACCCCCAGCTGCTGGGACCAGAATAGCCCACAGGCAGGGAGCGGGCCAGCCTCCAGCCGGGGGGGGGGGGATGTCTGGGCCCCTATAAAGGGCAGTGCGACAGCTGAGCGGAACTCGCCACAGCGCCTGCATCGCCACCATGCCAGGGCTCAGCTTGGAGGGGCTGGCGCAGGCTGGGGTGGCTGAGCTGGCAGAGTTGCGGCAGGAGCTGGTGGCATTCCGGGGGGCAGCAGAGGGGCAACTGGAGCGGGCTCTGCAGCAAGTGCAGGCGCTGGCACAGGCACTGCAGACATTGGAACAGGAGCACCTGGAGTTGCGGGCAGAGCTGGGGCGCCTGGGCCACCGCTTCGATCTGCTGGCGCCAGGGCTGCAGGCGCCCCCTGGGGAGGACATCAGCACCCTCTTTCTGGAAGCACAGGACCCTTGTGCCCACTTTGAGGGCACTGAGGAGCCCAGTGGCCCTGTGGCCCATCCACCCACTTTCTCCAGTACGTGCCAGCAGTCGACTGTGCATCTCTCCGGAAGCAACAGCAGTGTGAGTGTGGGCAGCCCTGCCCCATGACAGGGGGAAGGGAGGTGGTGACCATCCCCCAGGGCTCTTGGAGGTATCTGTAGCCCTGGCACAAGGCATGACTGTGGCAGTGGTGTGCAGGGACAGGGCACCGTGGGGATCTGCCACTCCTTGGGCTCACTGTGGCAGGGCTGTGCGCCCACCTGTTTTACATTCCCAGTGTGCCAGGTGGGAGGCCACAGGCAGTAATCGTGCCCCCACCACAGCACCAGGCACAGGTGGTGGCATGGGCACATGTGGCCAGTGTCAATTCCTGCTGAGGCTTTGCCATGGATCAGTTTACCAGGTCACAGGATGCAGGATGGGGCCAGGTGTGTGCATGGCTGCTCTGGCCCCACTCTGTCATCCCTGGTGCCTCTGTGCCCTATTCTGGGCCTGGCCCACTGCCTGCTATGCATTACTGGGGGGTTGTGCTGAAAGGGACTTGGCATCCTGACTGTGCTCGGGCAGGGGCAGAACTGGCCTAGATCCTGGCAGGGATGTGTTGGAAGGCTCTTGATCTCCTGTACAAGCTCTTCTCTACACTAAGTCCCTTAATTCCATGGAAATCCCTGTGCTGCTATTGGTGTGCACTGACCTTGCCAGCACCTTGCCCACTGCTGGGTAACAGCCACTGCCCAGCCCAGAGCTCTGGGCAACTCCTGCCTGCTGGGGGACCCAGCCACCTCCTACCAGGGAACAGAAAGGATTTGGAGATATTATGGGAGCCAGACTGGAAGGAAGAGAGGGACTGCTGGACCTTCCTGGGGCATGGGGTGCTGCAGATTGTCATGTTCCCCTGCATGCCTTGGGCACTGCAGATGCTTGCGGCATCCCACCAGCTGAGAGCACTTAGGCCCCATGTGGCACCATCCTCTCCAGGGTTCTCACTGCCTGTAGCACTGGGCAGGTGTCAGGGTGATGTGTCAGGGTGCCTGGACCCTGAGAAGAGGTGGGGGCGTAGCCAAGCTGGCAGGGGGTTCAGCTGCACGGTGATGTCCTTGCAGATGGAGCCAGAGGTGGTGGAGCAGCAGCAGGCACCAAGGCGAGAACCAGAGCTGCCCAACGGCATGGAGAAGGTGCAAGTGAGGGAGGTGGAGAGAAGGAACAAGCTGAATGTCGAGGAGCTGAGCAAGATTGAGGATGAGGATGTTCTGGATAAGATGGTACTTCTTTCTCTGGTTCGGGCTCCTGCAGAAGGTAAAGGAACCTCAAGCTGATGGCAGAAGATTAATGATGACTTCCACCTCCTGCAGCTGGATCAGACAACAGACTTTGAGGAGCGACGGCTGATTCGAAATGCCATGCGGGAGCTGCGCCAGCGCAAGCGAGGTACTCAGGGATGGTGATCTCTGCTGGGGTCAGAGTGGTGGTGGTGGCAATATAGGGTGCTGAAGTGTGGCTGTCCAGCTGTGGAGAAGCAGTAGGAGGGTGTGTGCTGGTTCCTCTATTGCCCCCCTGGCTTTGCAAGGCCAAGGACATCATCCTTCCCACAAACCAGTTGTGGGCCCTGCAGCAGCTGCAGGAACCATGCCCACCACCCCACTTCCCTGCTGATACTTGTGTTTTCAGACCAGCGGGAGAAGGAGCGGGACCAGCGGCTGCAGGAGGCTAGAAGCCAATCTGTGACAGGAAGGGCTGGCCGTGCCACAGAGACCACCACCATGCAGAGCACTCAGTCAGCCGATGGCTCGGCACGCAGCACTGTCACCAAGACTGAGCGCCTCGTCCAGTCTAGTATGGGCTGGGCTGGGTGGGGGGGTGGGGTGCGCCAGCCCTTTGGGGAGCTTGCAGAATCCTTCCTAGTGCTCCCCCATCACAGCTCCTTTGCCACTCACTGCCTGTCCTGAGTCTGGCTAGACTGTCCTGGGAGCAGGACAGTTTTTCAGAGCTGAGTCTCTGGCTTGCCGAGAGCCTGGCTGGGGATAATTAAGGGTTCTGCTCTGGTGACTTCCCTCTGAATCCCCAACCCTGTCAGGATGGCAGGGCCTCATCTGCACCTTTGCCCTGTGTCCTGTCTCCTATATCCCTGCTCTCCCAGTCCCAGAATGGCTCAAGTTGAGTGGCTGCAGGGACTGAGGGATGCCCTAGCTCCCTGCTGCTTTGCACTTGCCTCTCTGTTCTCTGCCTGGGGGGCACATGCCCTCTGTCCTCCCTCTACCTGCCATGCCCATGGCTCTACCACCTGGGACTTCTCCCTGTTGCACAGCATGGGTGTGAATGTGCTTGGCAGCAGCAGACGTCTATGGGTGCTGCTCCTTCCAGCCCAGTGGTTCCTGTTGCTTTGTCCCTGCAGGTGATGGCACCAAGACCTCTCGTACAACAACCATGGAGTCAAGTTATGTGAAGAGATCAGACAGTAAGAGTTTTTCCTGCCCTTTCCTCATAGCATCCTCAGGGTGTAACCCTGGGGCATCACTGCTGCTGAACCATCACTGCCCTGGTGCAGGCAGAGTTCTGCCTTCCTGGCACAGCTGCCCTCAGCTCCTGCCCAGGGCCTCTTTCCTTCTTTTCTCTCTGCAGATGGCAACAGCACTTTTGTTCAAACTAAATCATCCTACAGCTCCTCATCCAAAAAGACAGGCAGGTGAGCAGATGTGCCTGTGGGGACAGCCCCACATGGTCCCTGTCACTCATCTGCTGCACAAACCCTCTGCCCAGCTTGCAGTGTCCCCATGCAAATGTGACCCCAAAGCCTCCTGCTCCTTGAGATACATCCACTGTGTTCAGAGGTTCTCATGGGTCCTTCCTTGGCCACAGAGATATGTCCGCCAGCTGAGGACCTTAAGCCACCTCTCTTCTATCCCAGGGACATGGAGGTCTCCAGAGTTCCAGAGCTGGCTATGGGCTGAGACCACTGCTTGCCCCCCTCTGGGCTGCCCACAGCCTCTTTAGCATTGCCTGTCTCTCTCCCAGCATTTTTGACCGTGAAGATGAGAGCACTTCTCGGCAGAGCAGCCTAGCTGCACTGGAGCGGCGTCAGGCGGAGAAGAAGAAGGAACTGATGAAGGCTCAGAGTCTGCCCAAGACGTCGGCCTCACAGGCACGCAAAGCCATGATGGAGAAGCTGCAGAAGGAGGGTGGGAGGTGAGGCTGGGCCTAGGGCAGGCTGGCCAGGGCAGTAACTGCTGCACAAATAACAACACCCTGGAGCTATGGATAACACCCCATGTCTCCTGCCACAGTTCAAACCCTGCAGCATCACAGACTGCTGTGCAGCGCTCCTCCAGCTTTGGTGTGCCTAACGCCAACAGTATCAAGCAGATGTTGCTGGACTGGTGCAGAGCCAAGACCCGGGGCTATGAGGTGGGTGCCACCTCCTCTTCCTGTCCCAAGGCCAGTCATTCTGTCCCTTGGTAACTTTGTTGCTCTCTCAGCACGTGGACATCCAGAACTTCTCATCCAGCTGGAGTGATGGCATGGCCTTCTGTGCCTTGGTCCACAATTTCTTCCCTGATGCATTTGACTACAGTAAGCTGACGCCCCAGAACCGCCGCCAAAACTTCGAGGTGGCCTTCTCTTCTGCAGAGTACGTACCTCTCTTGCCATCATATGGACTTGGGATGGCTTGGAGCAGCTTGGGGTGGCTCTCCTGCTCGCTGCTGGGCCGAGGGGGAACACATGGAGGTGATGGTGCTGGAGGTGGGTGCCTGTAGGTGTCATTCCCCCCATGCAATGCAACAAGGTTAGGTGCTGTGGGGGCAAACAGCAGGTGTATGGGCAGAGTCACAAGAGGCCAGTGCAGCCCATTCTGGTGTGGCAAGGGTGGGTATGGGGGTCTGGGTTCCTGGATGTGGGGCAAAGCACCCAAAGGCAGAGCAGCAGCCCCATGAGCCCACCTGACTTCAGGCAGTACTTTCCATCCTGGGGTACCAGGTGTGGGACTGCAGCCTGTGGGGGGAGATGGTTTGCCTATGCCAGGTTCCTCCTTTCACAGTTGTAGGGGCTCAAACACCCTTGCACCTTCTCCAGTCTCTTCCCTTCCACTTTTGCTTCTGGTTTTCCTGGGTGCTGAGAGATGGGAGTGCACCTAGCTGGAGGGCTGGCAGCCAGCCCCTCTCTCCTTCCTTCTGTCTCTCTCCCACCCACCCACTCCTCTCTTCCAGCACCCTGCCAGGGGGCAGGGCTGGGGGTGGGGGTCCCATCCTGCTGATGTCCAAGGTGGCAGGGTGAGATGGGGACTCCCACAAGCTCCCAGGGTGCCGTGGTGCTGTTTGGTGGAGCGAGAAGGGGGCTGTGGGCCTGGCTCTTGGCGCTTCTGTTAATGAATTTTTTACCTTAATTGGGAAACTGGTGCGTGGACTTGAGAGAGCCATCAATCTCTCCAGCCTGGAAGCCAGGTGGCCTCTCGTCCTTCCTCCTCCTCCAGCTCTTGTGAGCGTCCTTTCCCGAGCTTCCTGCACCAGGGCTGTGCCGTGCGGTTCCAAGTGGAGCTGGGCAGGAGGGCTGGGCTTGGGCCACCCCCCTCCTCCCAGCAGTTCTATACAGGAGCTGCATAGAGCGCCGCTCCACTCTGGAACCCGCTCCCCGAGCACCTGGCGCACCAGAACACCTCACTCGTCCTCCTACTCCTCCTCCTCTTCCGTCTGTCTTTCCCTCTGGACTTCACGCCTCTCCACGCCACTCACGTGCCCCTCTCCCCCTTGCTTGTGCCCCCCAATATCACTGAATGGCCTTGGCATGGGGTGCCTGGAGCCCTCCTGCCCCTGCATTTGTGCATCCCCAGAGCATGCCAGAGCGGAGCAGCTGCCAGTGGGATGGGAACTGCACTGATCTGTGTCTCTTGTTTTCTCTTCCTCCCCTCCCTGACTGGGCTGCGGTCACTGGCTTGCCCCTATCTCTCCCTGCACCCAGGAAGCACGCGGACTGTCCACAGTTGCTGGACGTGGAGGACATGGTCCGGATGCGCGAGCCAGATTGGAAGTGTGTGTACACATACATTCAGGAATTCTATCGCTGCCTGGTCCAGAAGGGGCTGGTAAAAACCAAAAAGTCGTAGTCCATTGTCAGCCCCCCCAGGACCGATGGTGAGAACCTTCCCCTCCAAGTACCTGCCCACGTGCCCACCACCACCACGGCTCAGCAGGGAACTGACTGCCTCAGCTGTGGATGAGGCCGGGGGATGCTGATGGGTGAAGGGCAAGTCCTGGCAGTGCTAGAAAGGGCCCAGCAGGAGATGGGCACAGACAGCTGGCTGGGCTTCAGCCTTCTGAAATAGCACCTATGGGGATTTGGGCAGGGGGGACTGTGTCACCCTCAAGTGCTGTTTGCTCTCCAGCTGTGGGGAGGGCAGTTGTTAGAACAGAGCCCTGCCCCCATGGCTGAGCCTGACCCAGGGGTCAGCTGCTGGAGATGCCACTCAGGGTGTTCTGAATGGTGCTGCCTGAGTGTGGGTGGCCCCCCCCCGGTTGCTGCAGCATCACTGCTTCCACTTGCTGCCTCATTCCCCTGCCCCAGAGTGCATGCCCAGCTCCAAGATGCTGCCTGCTCATATATGGGCAGAAGCAGGAGCCTGGAAAGTGTGACTCAAGGCTCAGGTCCTGCCTCATCCTGCAGTGTTTGTGCCTGTCTCAGGGCATCCTGGCTGGTGCTAGAGCTGTGGCTCCCCTGGCTCTGCACAGTGCTGGCACACCAGGGCCCAAACAATGGCTTTATAAGGGCAGAGTCACTCTCTGTGCACTGCCATTACTCCGCCACTAGTCCCCAAGCCAGGCTGGCAGTGGCAAGGGCTTTCCCAAGGCCCCAGGCATCATCGCCCCCAACCCCACAGTGGCCAAATCATGAGATGGGGCTGGTGCCAGCCAAGCTGTGGGTTTGGAGCCCACTGAGCAGGCAGCAGAGACCTAATTCAATGGCTGGGGCCATGGGACCCAGAGTGGGGGCCTCTCCTGGGCCCTGGTGCTCCCCAGGGGCTGGCACTGGCTGGGGTCATTCCTTGGGGTGGGGCTGTTCTAGGGGGCCAACATGTGCACTGGGGCTATTGCAGGAGGGGAGAGGGGAGGTACAGAGCTTGGGAGTTGAGAATGTTGTGGTGGGTGGCAAGCACAGGGCTCAGACCCTCCTTGTGTACCCTGTCTTTGGGGGCAGAGCCCTGTCTTGGGAGATCCTCCTTATGCACCCAGATCCTTGGGGCAGAACCTTGAGCAGCCCAGGCCAAAGCAGCTGAACTGGCCATGGCAGCAGCAGGTGCTGCCAGTTTGTGTCAGCACCGCCCCCAGTGCCAATGCAGCCCTTGCTCCAGCAGCAGCAGCAGCTGGAAGAGGGAACAGTGCCTGGTAGGGGTGCAGAGCCTGGGCAGTGCCAGGAGGGTTGGCAGCTGTGGTAGGGTTGCTTCTGTGCCCCCCACCCCTTCTCTCCCAGTAGAAAGGAGTGGACAAGAGGTGGCCACATCCCCTCCATGCCCTTCCTGGTTGTCTTAGAGACTCCTAATCATGTTGTCAGTCCCTTCAAGCGCCCAGGGAGCCCCAGCTTGGAGAGAGACAGGGCCCAGGGAACTGGATGGATGGCAAGGCAGAGTGGGCCACCCCACCAAAAGGGCAGCAGCAGAGCCCCAAGGCTACTATGGGGATGGGGACACAACCACAGCTAATCTGCCAGGGTGCCACAAGACTGGTAGCTTCTGGAGCCGGGTCCTGCATGGACCCCTGGACTGTGGTGGGGCAGGGAGAGGAGGAGATAGGCCAGGCTGAGTGAGCTGAGGCAGGGCAGTGCCCACTCCAGCAGCAGGGTGTGCTGGGCCTGGTGCAGGTAGCTCCTGGACTGCAGTCCAGGGCAAGGGAGGGAGCCAGCTTGGCAGGGTTTGGGGGAAGGTAAAAGAGCAGGGCCAGAGTTTCAGGCAGGAGTAAAGGGCAGCACATAACCAAGACCCACCCCCTGCTTTCCCTGAACCACTTGGTAGGGTTTGAGGCAGGGGCACAGCAGACACCTGCAGCCAGGCTGGGCTCTCCCTAGTAGAGGCCATCAGCATCAGCTGGAGGAGGGTGGGCACAGCTTTAGCAGGGGATGATTGCCAGTACCAAGAAGTGGGATGGAGAGCACCTGAGGAGCCATGGGTGCAGACAGCTGGGCAACCCCTGCCCTGGGGCAGGCACCTCCCAGGGCAGACAGCACATACTCTTCCCCGTGTCAGGAGCAGAAGGGCTGTAGGTACCAGGGTGGGGTGGGGGGTGTGTGAAAGGAGCTCAGCAGGTCTGAGGGCAGCTGTGCCCACACCAGCAGGCCCTGGGCAGTGTGGGGTGCCCATGCCAGCCCCCACATGGGGCAGCCTGCTTGAGGCCATGCTGAAGGCTTCATCTCTGCAGGACGCTGGTGGACTGCGTGCCGCTGGTGGAGGTTGAAGACATGATGGTCATGGGGAAGAAGCCTGACGCCAAGTGCGTCTTCACCTACGTGCAGTCCCTCTATAACCACCTGCGTCGCCACGAGTTGCGCATGCGACAGAAAGAGTGCTAGAGCCTGCCCTTCCCACCCCCACTGCTGCCCTCACCCCAGAGCTGCCTGCAGGCAAGGGAGCTGCTTGCCTGGGAGGGTCTGGGGGCCATGGGTCTGGCACTGGGGACAGGCGAACTCTTCCACCAGGCTACCCTGACACCTCTGCCTTGGCAGAGCTGCTTCTGCCTCGGCCAGCTGTGGGCAGAGCCAGGTGGGCACTGCTGGAGATGCTCCCACCTTGGCTTGCCCCCCCTTGCTCCAGCCTTCTAAGTTATTTGTTCTCCAGGAATTATTTGCCCGGCAGGGTACCATCCCTGTGTCCCTGAGGTGGCACGGGCACAGCTGTGCCCTCAGACTCGGGCCACCTCATGGGTCTCTGGCTGAGCACGGCTGTGCAGTCCAGCCAGGATCATGGTACATCCTGCAGGCAGCACCTGTCAGTGGTTCCCTTGGCCCCCTGCAAGGAAGCCTCTGCCCACTGCAGGCCCTGCTTAGTGTCACCTCCCTGGGGGCAGCTCCACAACTGTGCAAACTCCCTGCTTCCCACTTCCACATGCACCTGAGGCACTTCCACATTAGGAGCACCTGTGGCTGGGGAGGGGGTAGCAGCAAGGGGTCCCAGGGGAGTGCAAGGTGAACGGAGCAAGCTGGGACAACCGCCCCCACTCTCCTCTCCAGCTCAGGCCACCCATGTGCTCAGCGCTGCTCGCCCCTCTGTCACATCTCTACACCTGCGCTGACATATGTACCAACACCAGCCAGATAATAAAGGTTTATCTAGGGCAATGCCCCTGACTTGGGTCCTTCTGCCAGTGGAATATTGCACACCACAGTGCTTGGGGAACGCTGGCAGTCCAGTTGCTGCAGGCCCCTCTATGTGCAACACAACTGCTTACCCAGCCTAGAGGGACACTGGGGTATGTACTGCTCCTCACCTCATTGATGATGTCCATAGCTGAGCCACCCTGACCAGGGTTCACTACACCCTATTGCCCCAGGCCTGGCATAGGGAAAGATCCCACATGGCCAGCAAGGCTGTAGTCAAGTGCAGCTGTGCCCCACTGCCTTCCCTAGCTGAGGGCCAATGTCCCCACTGGGCCAATGCAGCCATGGGGCTTTGGTTCAACACTGCAGGACTCACTCATGGTCTCATGCCCATCTCCCTGCACCCTGTGAGAACAGCTCATCCCATGCTACGGTGCCCACTACCCTCACCCCTCTATCATGCTGGGGAGGGGTGACACAGGAACAGCACAGTTGGTCTGTAGGTTGGTATGTGGCTCACCAGCAGTGACTGTGACTGTGCCATCCTCTCCTGCCTCTGTGAGAAGCTCTGGGGTACCCAGCTGTGCTTGGAACAGAGCAGTTTGGGATGCACACCACTGAGCTCCCTCTGAAAAGATGACAACAGTGCAGATGACTGCAAAATAAAAGCTTTACTAGGAGCTGGATATGACATAAACCCTGCTGGGGGGTAAAGCCCCCTTCTTGGGGCAGCTCTCCCACCTCTGGGACTCAGCACATCCACCCTTAGCACCTGGCGCTTTCTGCTGAGGGTTTCATCCTGTCCCATGCAGGCAGGATACTGCTTCCCAGTGCTGGGAGCAGCAAAACATCTGGGCACAGCAGGAGACTGCAAGGAATGCTGCTCCTTCAGACTGCCAAGGATAATGGGCTCCAAGGACAGGAGGGCATCAACCAGCATACAAACAAGAGCGAGGGTGGAAAACCTTTGCCACCCTGTGACATCGTGTCCAGCTGCCATAATGCCCTCATTCCCTACATTGGGGACTGGCTGCAGGACCCTGTCCTAAGGGTGGCACTCCTTGCTAGAGGTCTGGGTGTTCTTCCTTGTCACATTTGGATGGGGTCTTGCCATCAGCAGTGGGTGCTTGGGGGGTCAGCAGTATTGGCAGAGACTTGGCAGGGGCAAACTGGAACTCCTCTGGCACAGGGGCATCAGGTGTCTCTTTGCGGTAGAAGCCCAACTCCTGCACAAGCTGGTTGATCTCTTCCCGGGTCATGTCGCTCAGGGGAATTCTCTGCACCCAGACAGGGGCTGTAGCCTGGCACCTGTGGGGCACTGACCGCCCCAGGCCCTGTGGCAGCAGGTGCCACACTGCCCACTCACCTCTAGCTCCTCATACCGGAGGCTGAGGAGCACAAGCTCAGGGTCAGCACCAGGCAGGTGTTTCATCTCCAGGTTATGGCTGGGCAATGTGTCAAGGAGTCGGCAGCACTGATCAGGCCCATGTAACCCTTATCCCATCCCATCCTTCATCATATCTTTTCTGTCCTCCGTCACATCCCATTCCTGTCTATCCTGTACCATCCTCCATCCCAGTCCATCTTCTCTCATATCCCATTGCCTTCCATCCCATCTGTTCTGTCCCCCATCCCATCCTTTACTGCATACCATCCCATCCTGTTTCCCATGTAATACCATCCTATCCTTCATCACATTCCCCAACTACCCATTCTCCACTCCTCACCAAATTCTGTCCTTCATTCCTCACAAAGCCCCATCCTCCCTCAGCCCATCCCCTCCCGTACTTCATTCCCTTGCATCCTGTCCCTCACCGATCCCATCCCGTCCCCCACCCGTCCCGTCCCATCGGGAACCCAGCGCTGCAGTCGCTGCCGGCAGGTACTACAACGGGATGTCCTGGGTGACGAACGCCTTCACCTGCGGAGAGTGGCCGGTCGGCCCGGCTCAGCGTTGGGAAGCCCCGACTCCCCGCCCCGACCCGGCCCCAGTACGTACCTCCCTGAGGCGGTTCAGCCGTCACCCGCCGCAGGTCTGCGGGAGAGGACACCCCGTCAGGCACCTGCGGGCAGCGGTTCACCGCCGGCGCGTCCCGCGGTCCCCACCCGCGCTCACCTCCACCTTGCCGCGGGCCAGGTCCCGCAGCACGGTCTCGCGGAGCCGGGGGTGCTCCGAGCCGCCGCTCGCCGCCAGGGCCGCCGTCAGCATCAGCCACAGCCACGACCCCGGCCGCGGCCCCGGCGGCACCGCCCGCATCGCTCCCGCCGCTGCCACGTCCGGCGCGGCACCGCGCATGCGCGGCGGTTCGCGCGCAAAACACTTGCGCGCACGAATGCAAACACAGACACGCGCGCTCTCACGTGCGCGGACATGCGCACACGCGTGCGCACAGTGTGAGTGTCGCGTTAGACCCGAGAGCGCTCACCGCGCATAGACCGACAGCACCACACACACAGCAACGTACAGCGACCGTGCACAGACCCACAGCAACGCCAACAGCAGCACACACACAGCAACTGCGCACAGACCGACAGCGCCACACACACAGCAACGTACAGCGACCGTGCACAGACCCACAGCAACGCCAACAGCAGCACACACACAGCAACTGCGCACAGACCGACAGCGCCACACACACAGCAACGTACAGCGACCGTGCACAGACCCACAGCAACGCCAACAGCAGCACACACACAGCAACTGCGCACAGACCGACAGCGCCACACACACAGCAACGTACAGCGACCGTGCACAGACCCACAGCAACGCCAACAGCAGCACACACACAGCAACTGCGCACAGACCGACAGCGCCACACACACAGCAACGTACAGCGACCGTGCACAGACCCACAGCAACGCCAACAGCAGCACACACACAGCAACTGCGCACAGACCGACAGCGCCACACACACAGCAACGTACAGCGACCGTGCACAGACCCACAGCAACGCCAACAGCAGCACACACACAGCAACTGCGCACAGACCGACAGCGCCACACACACAGCAACGTACAGCGACCGTGCACAGACCCACAGCAACGCCAACAGCAGCACACACACAGCAACTGCGCACAGACCGACAGCGCCACACACACAGCAACGTACAGCGACCGTGCACAGACCCACAGCAACGCCAACAGCAGCACACACACAGCAACTGCGCACAGACCGACAGCGCCACACACACAGCAACGTACAGCGACCGTGCACAGACCCACAGCAACGCCAACAGCAGCACACACACAGCAACTGCGCACAGACCGACAGCGCCACACACACAGCAACGTACAGCGACCGTGCACAGACCCACAGCAACGCCAACAGCAGCACACACACAGCAACTGCGCACAGACCGACAGCGCCACACACACAGCAACGTACAGCGACCGTGCACAGACCCACAGCAACGCCAACAGCAGCACACACACAGCAACTGCGCACAGACCGACAGCGCCACACACACAGCAACGTACAGCGACCGTGCACAGACCCACAGCAACGCCAACAGCAGCACACACACAGCAACTGCGCACAGACCGACAGCGCCACACACACAGCAACGTACAGCGACCGTGCACAGACCCACAGCAACGCCAACAGCAGCACACACACAGCAACTGCGCACAGACCGACAGCGCCACACACACAGCAACGTACAGCGACCGTGCACAGACCCACAGCAACGCCAACAGCAGCACACACACAGCAACTGCGCACAGACCGACAGCGCCACACACACAGCAACGTACAGCGACCGTGCACAGACCCACAGCAACGCCAACAGCAGCACACACACAGCAACTGCGCACAGACCGACAGCGCCACACACACAGCAACGTACAGCGACCGTGCACAGACCCACAGCAACGCCAACAGCAGCACACACACAGCAACTGCGCACAGACCGACAGCGCCACACACACAGCAACGTACAGCGACCGTGCACAGACCCACAGCAACGCCAACAGCAGCGCACACACAGCAACTGCGCACAGACCGACAGCGCCACACACACAGCAACGTACAGCGACCGTGCACAGACCCACAGCACCACACATGCAGCAACACCCTGACGAACTATATTGGTTTTATATTGGAGGCACTCAGGGAAGTGACTTTGTAAAGGAAGCTGTTAGCAGTTTCCTCTGTCCCTGACAAAAAGATTAAGTCAGTAATTAGTTTTGAGAATTGACAATTTGTTAAACTACTAAGGAAACTGTACACGCCTCTGTGAAGATACCCGTTAAAGACAAAAAAGGCCAGGAGGATGTTTTTCCTTCTGGCCGGCAAAGAGGTGACAAGGCCGGCCCGGGCCCGGTCTCAGGCAGGCCGGGCCGGGCAGGCCCTGCCGCGGGGCCGGGCCCCTTCCCAGGGAGCCCGCCGGGCCCCATCGGCTGCCGGGCAGGGGAGGGGAGGCCGCGGGGCCGAGGCCGGGCCGGGCCGTGGCTGCTGACATCTTGCTGCTACTAAACCCTGCCCTGCCACCAGCCCAGGCCGAGCTGGGTCCGCTGGGCCCCAGGAGCAGCCAGGGCTGGGCTGGCTCGGCCAAGATTCTGCTGCTGTTGAGGTTCACCGGCAACCGCCGGGCAGGGGGAGGAGAAGCCATTAGCCCCTGCTGCTGAGATGTGCTGCTGCTGTGTTCTGGCCTGGCTGCTGAGATCCTAACTGCCCCCTAGCCCAGCCGCAGTCCGGCTGCAAGCTACGGAGCCCAGTGTCACCATCTGCAGGCCCTGGGTGAGATATTAACTCTTTCAGTGCCTCCCTCGAGTGAGAGAAAAGGACAAAGTGCAAACACATAGAAGAACAACCTGAAGACACTGAGGTCAGTGAAGAAGAAGTCAAGTCCCAGACGGGAGGGATGAAGAGATGCCTTTAGTTTAAGGCTGAAAATCCTCTTATAAAGATATGGAGAAGAATATAATTGATACATCAGGCTCTTTTTCCCTGTAATGCATTGAAAAGTATGAGGAGATGAATCGTTCAAATGGTAGATAGCTAGCAAAGACCTCCCTGCTAAAGTAAGCAGATGTTAAAGTAGCTGTGGTCCCATAAGAAGTTTAAACAGAGAGTGATGAAGACCCTGTGCCCCCAGGAAGAAAAGAAGACCTCTGTTCCCAGAAATTATTATTTCAATGGTAGATCAAGAGAACCTTTGCTCTTAAACAGCTCATCTTTAAAATAGTACCCCATAAGTTGGCATGACCCATAAACACAGCTGTGGGAAAAGCTGTGAAAAACGGGAAGGACTTCACAATTGCAGATTTTCCTGATGGCTACTATTAATAGAAATTCGAACTGAGAACTGTTTTCTTATAGAGCAGTCTTCATAAATTAACAAGAGAGACTTCTCTCCCTAAGTAAATGGAAGAAAGACTATTCTAAAAGTAATAAACTGACTGAATTGTTTCTGTACGTTGTTAGAGAGAAAGGAAAGGTTATTGGAGGGAGAAGTGTTCTAAAAGTTTTATTTGAATTCTTATTTCCTGTAGTCACTATTAATAAACTTTTTTTTAATATCCTTTTAAAGTTTTAAGTCTTCTTTGCCTTCCTCCTAATCCTATGTCACAGCAGGAAATAAATAAGTATATTCTAATAGGTGCCCTGGCATTTAGCCAGCACTGAAACCCACCACACCAACCGTGCACAGACTGACACACAGAGACCAACAGCAACACCAACAGCACCACACACACAACAACACCAAGTGTGCTCAGATTGACACATGGAGACCAACAACACCAACACACACAGAGCAATACACACCAACAGCACCAACGCACAGAGCAACACACACAAACAACAACTACACGTACACACACAACACACCATTGCACTGACCAACACAGAAACAACACATACCAACGACAGCAACACACACCCCAGCACCACACACCAACACATACATACCAACAGCACACACCAACACACACACACACACCCCACACAATCCTGCACACCCTGACCCTCATTGACCATGAGCTCACCATCGTCTCAGGGCAAAGCAGGTGAATGACATCCTGAGCTGCACTGGGGGGTGTTGTCAGCAGGCCACAGGAGGTCATGGAGGCTGCTATGAGGCCACCCCTGAAGTGCTGTGTCCAGTGCAGAGCAGTGACATTGACTCTTCTCAGTCCTTTCCCAGTTGCCACCATTGATCACAAATTATTGCAAATGCCCCCCCCCACGATGGCAGGGAGCCACTTCCCACAGTTCCTTTGGCTCCTGACTGAGTCCCATGGGGACCCAAGGATCTCATACTCTCTGACCAGTATCCTCCTCAGCCTCACTCCTTAATTCACCAGGATCCTCTTCCTCTTCTCCCCCTCTTCAAGCTCCAGCCTTCCCCAGACACTGTAGCAGGCACAGGATGAGGATGGACCTGCCACCCAGACTCCTGTGTGTGTATGCACCCTGACTGCAGGTGTTCAGACCTGCCTGTACAAAGTACTTCACTGGAGCACATGGGCACTGCCACACACAGGTACAGCAGCACCTACACACAATGCCACACAATGTGCACACAGACATGCCCAGCTACACACACAGAGCTGCACACACAGTACTACACACACAGACCAGTACACACGCAGAGATGCACATGCAGCACACACAGCCCATATGTAAATACCCACACAGCTGGACACAACCACACACACACACACACACACACACACACACTGCTGCATGAGAGTGTGTATGCTCACCAACAATGCAAACACTCTGCAGCAGACCACAGACATATCTGGCACAAGCTGACACAACAGCTGCAGTGGCAAACAGTCATATACACAGTAATGCACCAGGGCAGGCATTCATTTGCAGGGGCAGATGTGCACAAGCAAGGACAGATGTGCACAAGCAAGGACAGGTGTTCATGCACAAGAACAGGTGTGTACACGCAAGGACAGGTGTGAAGGGGCAGGTGTGCACACGCAAGGAAAGGCTTTCGAGAGGCGGAGGCGAGGCACAGGCCGTCACGTGAGCGGGGCGGGGCGGCAGGTGAGCGAGGGGCGGGGCCGCTCCTGCGCCTTTAAGGCGCCGCGCAGGTGGGGGCGTTGACGTCACAGTGTGGTACGTCACGGGGCGGGGCCGCAAGGTGCGCGGGGCCGGGCCGGGCCGGGCCGGGCCGGGGCGCGGCGCTCCGGTCTCCTCCCGCCAATGGACCCGGCCCGGCGCGGCAGCACCGACGGGGGCTCGGCCTCTGGCGCGGGGTCTCGACCTGGCCCCCCGCGCGGCCCCGGGAGCGCGACTCGGTTCCCGCCCGAAGCTGGGGTTTCGGCGGCGTCTTTCCTCGGTAGCGGCGTCCCGGGCGGCCGTAGGAGCTCCCGACCGGACGGACACGGCTTCGGGCATGTCTGCCCGCGGCGCGCAGGAACCGAGGAGCGGCCCCAGGCCCAGACCCCGCCCGAGGGTCTCCCGCTGCCGGCCTTGCTGTCCCCCGGCCCGGGCGGCCCTCCGTCCCCGGCAGCGCCCGGCCGGGTCACCTTCCCCGCGCCAGCTCCGCCGGAGTGGCGAGAGATCCTGCCCAAAGCGGAATCCAGTGACCACATCGCGGCCTGGGCGGGCCCTGCCGTGCCCCGCGCCCCCACGCTGCCCAAAGCTGCGTCCAGTGAGTTCCTCGCCGGCGGGTGGGCGGGTCTGACCCCCCGAGCGGAGCCGGGCAAGCTGCCCGTCCTCGCCCGGCCCCTCGGTCGTCTCGGCCCCAGCGACGTCTGCGATCTGCTGCCGGACTGCCCGGGACGAGCCCCGGAGGACGGCGCGTTCCGGTGAGTGGGGCCGCGGGGCACTCGCGGGGACGGGGCTCGCAGTGCCGTGGAAGCAGCACCCGCTGTGCCCCTTCTTCTCGCTGTGGCGGATTCAGCAGGATTGGGGTGCGGGGCTGCAGGCAAGCTCCCGGCAGCGAGGATGACTGGTGCCCACTGTTCGTGCAGGATATCGTGATAGAGACACGGACTGTGGAGTGGGTGCTACCTGCCCCTGCCCCGGCTGTCCCCGAGCACTGGGGCTAGCGTGGCGCTGCTCTCCTTCCCTATTGAATCGTCTCCTCTGTGACTGAGGCTCCTGTCACTACCAAAAGAGCCTGCGGGCCCTTTGCTGGTGTCCGTTGCACAATGGCATTAATGTGTTGTAACGGATGTGGCTTTGCGTTGGTGAAGGACACCACTGCGGGGTTGCAGCACTTCTGTCACATGCGCTACCCTGGTCTTTGTGGCTGGCAAGGGCTGGGAACTGAGATCCGGGTCCTTTTCCCCAGGAGCCTGAGCCTTCCTGGGGAAGGCGGGGGAAAGCTGTTTTCCGGAGACACCCTGTCTCACAGCCTGCCTGTGTCAGCTAGTGGTGATGGAAACGAGGGCTCTTTGTGTTGATTTCTAGAATTTCAGGTGCAGATCCTGGGGGATCTTGGAGGCAAGGACCTGTCTCTCTCATACGGGAGTTAAGGACCTGGTGTATATGCCATGACTAAGCTTCAGCCTTGGCTACTTCTGTTGCCAGCAAAAAGCTTCCTTGGTGGATCTGGGGGCTGAACAGGGTTACAAGGAACCCCTCCGAGCCTTCGTGTTAGCCTGTTCTTCCTTTGTCCTCCCAAGCATCACAGTGGTCACCTGGAACGTAGGTACAGCCATGCCCCCAAATGATGTGACGTCCCTGCTGCACCTCAACACGGGCGAGACAAACGATGTGGATATGATCGCCATTGGGTAAGAAGATGAGGTGCAGCTCCCCCTTTTCCTTCCCCTCCCCCCTCTGGTGAATCCCCTTTTTGGGGAATCCCCAAAGCCCTGGGGGACAAGGAATGGAAGAGCTGCAGCCCCAGCCTCCCTTGGGGCATGGGGAGCAGGGAGGGGTGTGCATCACAAATGATAGCATGTCAGAAAAGGTGATGGAGAATCAGCTCCTGGTAAAATGGGAATGCTGAGAGGAACTGAAACCCTTGAGTACTGATTAGACTTGAATACTCATTGAGCCTGAGGTTGGTTATGCTGGGCCAAGTTAGCCCTGCTCTTGCTGTGAGTTGTGGCAGTCCTTGGGTCAGGTCTGTCAAGGCATTTGACTCACCTGGACAAGTCCTCTGGTGCATTCTCCTCCTCTCTGGTTTTGCATGTGGTATGCAGGCATCAAGGGCATATATCTGCTGTTCTCCTGAGGCTGGATTGGCTCCATGCCCCTGGTACACAGACCTGCTGACAGGGCAGTACCACAGCACTGTGGTGAGGCTGGTGAGGGTGACTATCCCTCGAGGACTGCAGTGGTGTGTGAATTCCTCCTAAGGCCAGGGATGTGCTGTCTTTGCACAGGGAGCAGGAAGCAGCCTCTTCCTATAGGTATGAGGTGGAAAAGCTGGATCTGCCTCCAGGACTGCCCCTGAGCTCCCAGTTGCAGGGGCATAGTGGTGTAAGGGCTGACACACTGCTGGAGCTATGTTGGAGCCAGCTCGTTGTGTTGGAGCCAGCCTCTCAGTCCCCTCAGTCTTGTAGGCCAGTGGAATGGGTCTGTGTGGGTGGCAGAGGTCAACTTGAGCTGGATGGATGGGGTGAGGGGTGTAGCTGATAGTAAGGGACCTGCTGGGACCATGTTCTGGCCAGGTCAGGGTGTCCTGCTACTCCTCACATCCTGGCATCTCTGCCTGGCTGTGTCCTTCCTCTGACCTGTGTCTTTGTGCTCTAAGCGCTCGATATTTTTGGGCAAGGCATTTCCTGATTGTGCTGTTCTCTGTGGACGTTTTTCCTTCTCTTCATTAATTGCCGAGCTGGGAGGAGCACTATTAGCTTTCTGGTTGCTGCTGCTCTGAGCTACGCAGCTTGAAAACATCTGGACACCTTGTGCTGTTGGGATATGACTTCTCTGTAGAGACTGAAAGGCCCCACAAACCCCTCTTGCACACAGAGATGGGCTTTAGGCTTCTGCTCAACCCTGTGCAGCTTAACTGCTTCTCCTTTAGAAAGGGCCAAGGCCTCCTGGATTCAGGGCCACTTGTGCCTCCTGCCACCACATGGCCCAGAATCACTGGAGCAAGGACATGGCTGGTTTGTGCTCTAAAATCAGTGTCTTCCCTTGAACTGCCCTTCCCACCCTGTCCTGCTGCCCAGCATTATGCCTTGGCACCTCTCCCAAGTTCTCACTAACTGGGACACAGATGGTTTCCTGATGTGGCTGAAGGACCTGTACATTTCCTCTCAGGCTGCAGGAGGTAAACTCCAAGATAAACAAGCGCTTGAAGGATGCCCTCTTCACAGATCAGTGGAGTGAACTCTTCATGGATGTGCTGAGCCCCTTCCACTTCATCCTGGTAAGGAGTCCTAAAGGAGTTGGCTGCTGGTGTTCTCTCTGCCTGTCAGGCAGTTGGGACACAGGAATAGAAAGCTGGGAGGGAGGTGCAGTGGGAGAGCTGGCTGGAGGGACAGCCTGCAGCCATCCAGGCAGCAGGGACCGCTGCTGCATCTCGCCCAACAAGTTGTTTGACTTGTGCCACCCAGCTGCCTTTCCTGCACTTATGCTTCCCCTCTGGTGCTTTGGGGTGACTTTATGTTGCCCCCTGCATTGAACCAGGGTGAGGAGGTGAATGTGGGAACTGGCCAGTGCTGCTGGCAACAGCCTACAAGACTCAGGGCAGGCTCAGCTCCCCTAGACAGGTTCAGCTCCCCAAGGCATTTGCCTCAGAGCATATGTAAGCCCAGCATCACTGAGGCTCAGGTTTGGCTGTCAGTGCTCAGGAGGGTATGCACAGATCTCTGAACCAAATGAGCTGTTAGTCACGTGTGGGATGGAGGGGCACACGAAGGGTGGAGGTGCTGCCCCATGGCTTGGAGTGGGGGGAGTTGTCCCCTTGTCCCCAGGCTCTCTACCATCCTACTCCAGCCCTTGCTCGAATTCCAGGTCAGCACAGTGCGGATGCAAGGTGTGATCCTGCTGGTCTTTGCCAAGTACTACCACCTGCCCTTCCTGCAGGACATCCAGACAGACTGCACCAGGACAGGGCTGGGGGGATACTGGGTGAGTGTGGCCCTGGGGGGAGACTGCAAGGGGCTGGCTTCCCAAGGAGTCATGGAATCCTCTTGGTGCAGGGCAACAAGGGTGGGGTGAGTGTTCGTCTCTCCATCTTCGGCCACATGGTCTGCTTCCTGAACTGCCACTTGCCAGCACACCTGGAGAAGGCGGAGCAGCGCAAGGAGGACTTTGCCACCATACTGCACATGCAGCAGTTTGAGGGGCCCGTGGCCAACGGCATCCTGGACCATGAGTGCGTACCCCACCACTTTGCTCCCCAGTCTGGGCTCTACTGCTAGTCCCAGTCTTTGACCACCTCCATGTAGGGTCTGGGGTCTCCCCTGCATCCCAGCACAGCTTGGAGATTAGGTCTTGCCTGCAGAGCTGGCCCAGCATGGACTCAGCATAGTGGGGTAGGTGTTTATAGAGGGGTCTTGGTCTCACCACATTCAGGGCTGGTACAATTTCTGCCTTACTAGCACTGTTGGGGTTTGGGACCAGTCAGACAGAGGGGCCAGCTCTGCCCCTGTGTCCTGGCTTCGTGATCTGAATCCAATGGTGCCTCACTGTGGAAATTTCCACTCTTGGTTTCAGCTTGGGGAAGTCTGGCCCGTTTGGCTAATGGTGCTTGGTCCTACCTACAGAATCCTGGCAGCTGGCCAGGCTGTTGGCTGAGCAGTAACCTGAGCCAGTCTTCTGAAGAGCACCTGTATTGTGGGCTAAAGGCTGCCCCCAGGCTGGGGACATCTTACCCCTGCTGTTCCTGGCTCTGGTAGCCTCAGCCCTTTCAGCCCGTTGCCCTTGCTGCCATCCACAGCCTCGTGTTCTGGTTTGGGGACCTCAATTTCCGCATCGAGAGCCTGGACATCTGTTTTGTGAAGTACGCCATTGACAGCAATGTCCTGAGCCAGCTCTGGGAGAAGGATCAGGTGAGGGATGGACATGCTGCCGGCCTACGCTGGACCCCTAGCAGTGATTGACTTTCCCCAAAACTGCCCATGCAGCTGTGGGACAGGGCATGTCGTCTTGCAACTCGTAGGACACAAAGGGCCCTGGCTCTCATGTCTCTGGGGGAGGAAGGGACAGCAGAATCCCAGGTCAGTCTGGATGGAGCTGGGCACACTTCCCTCATGAGTGTGTGAAGAAGAGCTGAGGCATTGAGTCTACAGACTAGCTGCTGGCATAGATGGACAAACCCTGAGAGCTGTGGGAGCTGGCAGGAATGGGACTGGGATGTCACAGTGTGTGAGGGTGGGGAGATCTTGGCAAGATTTGCGGAGGTGTCTGGCTGTGGGGGTTGCTGTGCTCCTTGATGTACTTTTCCCTGCAGCTGAACATTGCCAAAAGCACGTGGCCTGTTCTCAGAGGCTTCCAGGAGGGACCCCTGAACTTCCCACCCACTTTCAAGTTCGATGTGGGCACCAACAAGTATGACAGCAGGTAGGAGAACAGAGCTGGGCATCAGGTGGGGCTGAGACATGCAGGAGCTATGGGGCTCAGAGCCAGTGCAGGTGCTGGTGTGGATGGGAGAGCAGCCATGCTGGGGCAGGCACTGGCTGGACTGTGATGTGATGGCAGTGCTGGTGCCAGCACAGGTCTGTCCCTGCAGCTGTGCTGAGTGCCAAGATGAGCTGCATCCTCTGCTCACATGTGCTGTAGTGCCAGGGGGAGGCAGTATGGGTCAGAGCCCACTGCCCTTGCCAGGCAAGAGATGCCCCTCTGTGCCCTGCCAGTGCCAAGAAACGAAAACCTGCCTGGACTGACCGCATCCTCTGGAAGATAAAACCTCCCAGCAAGGGATTGGGCACAGGTGGGCACCGGCCCAGCCAGGGTGTGCTGTCAGTGAGCCAGCTATGCTACTGCAGTCACATGGAATACACTGTCAGCGACCACAAGCCAGTAGCTGCCATCTTTGCTGTGCAGGTGAGCACTGTCCAGGACTGCTGGGAACACAGGCAGGAGCTACAGGGGTGGGATGTCCAGCCTTGTGTGTGGGGGGCTTACTTCGGTTTGGCGAGCTCAGCTGCCTTGCTTCTTACTGGGGGCTGCTGTGGGTATATGCATGGGGTCTCTGGGCAGCAGAGGCAGCTCTTTGTCATGCCCTTTCTCACCACATACCTGTCTCTGACAGTTTGCTTCCAAGGTGGACAAGCCCCTGGTTGAGATTTATGTGGCTGACGAGTGGAGCAGGCCTGAGCAAGCAGTTGTCAGGTACAAGATGGCTGTTGGCTTCCACCGGAGCTCCTGGGACTGGATAGGACTCTACCGGGTAGGGGCTTGTGGGCTGCTGGGGCTGGAGGGAGTGGGGAGCGCTGCACAGCACTGCGGGGTCCCTTTTGAGCTAGCCCCCACCAGTGAACATGGTGAGGGCATAGAGCTGTGCCCTCCCTTCCCCTGGCATCATGATGTGGTCCTGCTTCAGGAGGCTCTGGTCCAGCAGTTCCTTCTCCCCCCTGCTCTGTGGGCCCCACAGGGCCCCAGGGTACACCTGCAGGGGGGTGCAAGGCAGCTTTGGGTCACCCTATGTGAGCAGAGGTGGCTGAGCAACAGGAGACTGAAGAGTGACTGTGCTGAGTGCGGCTCACATTGTCCCACTCACTTGTATTGTCCTATGTATGGTGCACAGGTGGGCTTTCGGCACCCCAAAGACTATGTGTCCTATGTCTGGGCCAGGAGTGATGATGGGGAGCGCTGCCTGGAGAAGCAGCTGTGTGCACAGGTGAGCTGGGGCCAGCCCTGCTGTCTTGCTGGCACTTCTGCCCCACAGTGGGGGCACGATGACCCCTTTGTGCCCCTGAATGGGGGAGGCAGGCTTTTTGCTGGGTACGGGGTAGGCTCATTGTATTGGCAGCAGAGATTTGTGCTTTTAGCTGGGGTTGGAGGTGAGGTGGCAGGGGGAGCACCCCTGTGCCAACCCCAGTGCCCATCAGTGTCTCTGGGCTGCAGGTGATGTTCTCTGAGGAAGCACTGCCCAAGGGGAACGGCGAGTACATCCTTGGATACTACAGCAACACCTCCAGTAGCATCGCTGGTGTGACTGAGCCCTTCCAGGTGAGCACAGCCAAGAGGTGAGGGTGAAGGGGGATGGATATGGGGGGGCGGGGGGGGGTGTCTCTGGATGGGGGAGGCTAGCTGGTGTGGTACTCAACCGTGCCCTGCCAGGGTCAGCTAGCAGTGCTGATGCAGGGGTGCAGATTTCCCTACCCAGGTCAGAGGAGGGCAGCAGCTCTACAGACAGCTCAGGCAGCAGCTCAGAAGAGGATGACAGTACACTTGTCCTCCTGGCTCCCAAATCCCGGAGTCCCAGCCCAGGCAAGATGAAACGTCACCGGAGCCGAAGCCCCAGCCTGGCCAAGTTCCAGGGCCTCATCCTGCGGCCATCTAGCCGGGACAGGGGTACAAGCCGCAGTCCCTCACCCCAGAGCCGTTGCAGCCTCCCCAGGAATATCCCCACCATCCATCTGCCCCAGGAGGAGCTGGGGCACCATGAAGTCAAAAGCAAGGAGCTGGGACAGGTAGCTGAGAGCCCAGATGGCAGCTCATTCTACCAGACTGTACAGGAGCAAAGTGGCCTCCAGCGTGTCTCTGCTGACAGCTCCCTGGCCAGGGCTGACCCCCGGAACCTGGGCCTGCTGCCTGCACTGCGCCTGGAGATGATTGACCAGGCCCTGGGCCGGCGGCGGGAAAGCGCAGACCAGGGCTATTATCCCTGCCGGAGAATAAGCCCCACCAGCCCCCCAGGCTGTGGCCCCTCCCCAAAAGAAGGGTACAGCCCCAAGGAACTGGACAGACATAGCTGTCCCATGGGCCGCTGATGCAGTGGCTCCCTTCCTCCTCCCCATAGCGCGCTTGCTGTGTGCTTTCCTCTGCCACTTCCCTGCTGAGACATTCCCTCCCTTATTTATTGCAGTAACTCCTCACCCCTGTTGTGTGCCTGGAAGGTAGAGACCCTCCCCCTTGCTGCTCCCAGCCCAAGCTCCTGCCTTGAGTCGTGAGGTGACCACACAGGGGAGGGTAGGCAAAGCTGGTCTAAAGTGGTTTGGGGAACCCCTTATGAACTTCCAAATGCAGGACTCTTCTCCCACGGGAGGAGTGCTGGCCTCACACCTGAGGTAGCACAAAAGGCCAGGGCAGGGCTCTGGCCGGAATGGTGATAGGCACAGAGCAAGGACCACCACAGGGTACCTGGGAGATCAAAGCTTGCTCCTTCCCTGCTCTACCACTGTGCCTCAGCCTGAACATAGTGCAAGTGACAAAATAAATGGTCCTGCCCACCCCAGCTGCACTGTGCTTACTGCTGGGGGCAGGATCAGCCCTGGGGTATGGGCCACAGTGTCAGGAGGGGACAGCAGGCTCAACTCTTGCACCATACACCATGCTCTGACCACCCACCCTTTATTTTTTCTGCTGTGTGCAGGTACTGACGCCAGCCCTCCTACCCTGCCTGGGCAAGAGGGTCAGGATTACACCTCACTGCTCAGGCCCCTCAGTTGAAGGGTCACCAATCTAGGGGTGGAATACCCTGCCATCCCCCCCTGCCCCAGAGCACACCAGGGAAGGACAATGGGTTTCCTCGTTCCTGAGCCCTCCTATTTCTTTCCCATTGCTTTTGATGGTCATGGATGGCAGCTCCTTGAGAGACTTCTCAGTCTCTCTGCCTGCTGTGGCCCCCAGCTCCATGCTGTCATGCCAACAGCTATGTTCAGTGCCATCCTTTGGCTTGAGGACCAGACCCCAAGCAGCTTCCAGATGCAGCTCCTGTACAGCACATCTTCCTCCCCTTCCTCCCCGAGGCAGCGCTGCTTGGGTGTCATCAAAGCACTGTGTGGGGCCAAGCTGGTGTTTGGTCTACAATGAGATGCTGGCACTTCTCACAGAGGGTTCCTCCCCTGGCACGTGTCTTCCAGTGTGCATGCTTGCCCTTGGAGCTCACACGCAGAGGGCCCCAGCGTCTTAGAATCTTTTTGAGCCGCCGTGCAGGTACAAGCACAGCCCTGGTCACCATGGTACAGCTGCTGGAAAAGCAAAGCTGTGAGCATTAATGTAACCCTGCAGCACCAACATCCACCGCCCTGCTCTGCAGCCTGGTTGTGGCATGGCAGAGCAGGGGCCAGCGCTTGCACTACCAGTTTCCTGCCCCACCCAGGCCCTGACCCCTTGACCTCCCCACTTACCTGTGCTGTGACCCCCTGCCTGGGCTGCAGGCAGCAGGCAGCTCTAGCACAAAGCAGTTCATGGCGATGCGGTCAGCCAGGACAGCTACGTCCATGTCACTGCAGTGCCTCGCCCTGTGGAGGCACCGTGCCAACCTGCAGGCACAGGGGAGCGTGTGTCACCAGGTGCTGGCCACGGCAGGCATCCCACCTCCTCTGATCCCCAACTGTGTGCACACAGTGCCATTTTCCTCCTGGACTCACACCTGTGCGTGCAGTTGCAGTGGAGGAGCGTCCGGCTGTCCATGTTGTGCAGCTGGTACCTCACCTCATGGGGTGCAATCTGGTGGTCACACTTACCCAGGTGCTTGTTGCACCTGCACCCCCTGCCCGGGCCTGAGGAGAGCGGGAAGGTAGAGCCTGAGGCCTTGGGCCACCCCAGCTGCAGTGTGCATATGCTGCCCACAGTACCAGCTCACCTTGCTGCCTGCGCCCCTTCACAGCTGGCACGGGGGTGGCTCCACACTGCACTGTGGATGGGCTGGGTCCAAGGCTGCCATACCAAGGACGTGCTGAGATTCCAGCTCCTTGCTCTGCTCCAACCAAATCCTGTCCTGACACTGTCAATGCTGTTGCACGGCCAGGCTCTAGCCCCCACTGCACTGCTGGGTGCCTGGTTGTGAGCTCAGCCTTGTCCCTGGCCAACGTGGGGGTACCTGGGCACTGTGGCTGCTGGGCTGTCTTAGGTCTCTGTGCCGGGCGGCGGCGCCCAAGCTTTGCCTTCAGTTCCTGTGGAAACCGCTTACGCCCTGTTCTAGAGAAATTCCTCCCCTTGCCCGAGTGCTGCACAGTGGGGCTGCCCCTCTCCTCTGTGGGTAGGCTGGGGTGGTACTGATTCTGCTGCACCATCCTGGCCAGAGGCACTACTCCATAACGCTCACACCTAGGGACACCACGTGCTGTAAGGTCCTGCACACCATACCAAGCCAGGGCCCAACGGGGCAGCCGTGCAGGGCACGCTGAGGGCCGGGCACCCCGGGAACCTACCCGCCCCACCAGTGCCACTGGATGCACTCCTCGCTCTCTTCCAGCACAAAGCACGGCACCTCCAACAGGTTGAAGAATGTGACGCCGATGATGTTGGAGACGGTGTCATTGATAGCGAGCAGGCACCGCCGGAACCTGCGGGCAGGGAACCGGTGAGGAGGGTGGGCTCCCCAAGCCTCTAGTTTCCTCACGCCCCGGGCTCACCTGGCGTCGCAATCGCAGTGGGACACGGTGTGCAGGCGATAGTTGCGGATGCCGTAGTTGAACTGCAGCGCCGTGATCTGCGCCCAGCACTGGTCGTGCTCCCGACAGCACCGGTCGGGGCCGCGGAAGAGCCCTGCGGAGAGGCTGATGAGCGCGGCCCCGCGGAGGAAGACGGGGTGCTCCCGCCACCCCCCGCCGCTCCGTACCCAGCTCGCTCCAGTTCCCCGCCGAGTTCCCCGCGCCGCACCACAGCGTTCCTGGCAGCGTCCAGCCCCGGCGGCGGCGGCGTTGCGGTCCCGGCGGCACGGGGTCGGTGCAGGAGGCACGACGCCGCCACAGCACGGACAGGGCCCGGCGCAGCGCGGCCCCTGGCGCGGCAGGCGGGTGCTGCGCGCAGGCGGCGCGGAAGGCGCGAGCGAGGCGCGGATCGCGGCGGGCCCAGCAGGCCCGGAGGCGGCCAGGGGCAGTCCAGACGCTCTCGACCAGCGCGGGCCCGGTGCCGGTGGTCAGGAACGCCACGTACCGCGCGCCGCCCGCGCCCGCCGCCTCCCGGGCGCACGCAGCCCCGCCGAGCCAAGCGCGCGCGCATGCGCAGAGCGCCGCGCAAGCCAGAACCGCGCGCGCCCACATTCCGCGCACCACCCCCCCACCGCCCCCCGCTTTAACGCCGCGCCCGACGGCGAGCCCAGCGCTGATTGGCCCGCGCCGCGCAGGCCCCGCCCCGCCGCGCCCCGGGGCAGAGCGAGGGGCGCAGCCGGGGTCCCCGACCCTGGCTCCTCCTCACCCCGGCTAGCCCCCCCGCCTCGGGCACGCTCCATTGCCCGGCACCCCCGTCCCGGGCACCCTCTGCTACACACACCCCACCCCACGCGCTCTCTCCCTGGGCGCTCATGAGTGTGCTCTCACGTGCACGACTCTGGATGCAGGTGCGTGTGCAGGTGTGCACAGGTGCCTGCACCCTCACCTTGAGCACACGTGTACACACGTGTGTGAGTGTCTGGCCATGTGCCGTGCGTGCCCAGCCATGCGTGTGCCCCGCACAGGCTGTAGCCATGTCCCTGCTCAAGTGTCCACTGTGCGCAGTCAGGACACAGAGCATTGTCCTGTCCCGCCTCTGCAGAAGCCGCCCGTGGCCCAGGATCGCACCTGTTTGAGAGCTGAGGATCCCTGGGGATGGAGCCACCACAGCCCCGCAGGGCACCTCCTGCTGTGACCTGTACTGACGCCTGACCCTCACACTACAAAGGTGTTTCTTGATATTCAAAGGAACCTCCCGTGCCCCAGTTTGTGCTTATTGCATTTTGTTCCAGTATTGGACATCACTGGGAAGAGATGAACTCTTGTCTCTTTGCACCCTCCTTGCCTGTGTATTAGCAGGATTCTGCAAAATTCCTCTGCTCCAGCCTCAGCAGACCCTGCTCCTGCAGCCACACCACACAGTACAGGCGCTCCAGTCACTCCACCACCACCACGGCACTTTGCTGAACTCACCCCAGCATATCTGTGCCTTGCCCAGGTAATCCCAGCTGGAGCAGCATGGCCTCCCCTTTGGTGGTCCCTGCCCAGCTGTGCCTGGTGCCACGAGGACACATCCCTGGCTTCTGCTTAGCTGGTGCCCAGCAAGATCCCAGTGTCCATCCCTGCAGAGCTGTTTTCCAGCTGGTGGTACAACTTATGCTGGTACAATATCCCCCTGGGAATCAGGATCTCTCTACCCTGGAAATAGCTTGGGAGGGTAGCTGGGCTGTGGGGCAGAGCTTCACATGTCCCAGAGCCCCAGTGGCCCAGGGAAGCATTGTTTAGGGTGGCCTGTGTGTCTGGGAATTCTGCTGCATCCCAAAAGAATGCTGGCCCTGCTCTGGAGAATTGGCCCACTGAAGTCCAGATGCACGTCTCTACCTGAACGTGGAAGGAAGGAAGGAAGGAAGGAAGGAAGGAAGGAAGGAAGGAAGGAAGGAAGGAAGGAAGGAAGGAAGGAAGGAAGGAAGGAAGGAAGGAAGGAAGGAAGGAAGGAAGGAAGGAAGGAAGGAAGGAAGGAAGGAAGGAAGGGAGGAAGGGAGGGAGGGAGGGAGGGAGGGAGGGAGGGAGTTTGTTCCTCTGGTGTGTTTTTTTCTTCCAGGGCTAGTCTGGAGTCATGTCTGTCCAGGCTGATGCTCTGCCTTGCTGGGGTTTGGGGCGGGGGCAGGGGAAGTGGTCTGTGGATCCCCATGTGCCCTAACCCTAACTGGGAGACACTGGGGCCTGATGGATGGGGCTTGGCAGTGTAGGCTTATCTCCCCTTATCAGGATTTCCCTGACAGCAATGCACTGCAGACAGGGCAGAGTCCATCCTATGGCTGTGATAGGTCTGCCGTGCACCACCCATGACATCACCCCATGTGTCACAAAGGTCTCCCCTGTCCTGGGAGCTGTGTTCATGAAGCTGGATGAGGGCTGGCAGGACTGGCATGCCAAGGCTGGGGAAGGGCTCTGTTCGGGGGTACTCCAGATGTGGGAGAACCAGCTTTCCACCCATAGGGATCCACAGAGCCCGGCTGCCATGGGCTCTGCCACACTGTGCTGTGTTCATGTCCCAGTGCCCCTGAGGCTGCCCTGTGCATGCTTTGTGCCCCCTCATGCCCAGCACGCTGGGGCTGCCCTGTGCCTGGGCTGTGTTGGCAGCCCTGTGGGGCCCCAACACATCCATGGGGCAGCACAGGACAGCCTTGGCTGACAACTGGATGACTGCGTGAGAGACAGAAAACCCAGTTTGGGTTTGTCTGGAAGATAACAGGGGATAAAGAGGGATGCCTAATGCTCTGGCCTTCACCACCAAGCAGCCAGTGGGTTACAGGGCTGGCCCTGCAGCAGATCTCCCCACTGTGTAATCATGCAGCTACTGCCCTGCTGCCAGCTGCTAGCACAAGGCTGATGTCTGTCTGGACGGTGAGGATGTGGGGCTAAGCACTGGGCTACTGAACCCAACAGGCAGCACTGCCAACCCTGCACCCAGCTCTGCTGACGTGGCTCAAGGCTGTAGACAAGGCCAGTGTGCGGCTAAGCTCCCAAGGACTCAGGGCTGAGCCTGCAGTGGGGGAGCACTGAGCTCTGGTGAAGATGCCAGCACTCATGGTCCATGCAGTGAGGGTGGGGAGTGAGTCCCAGCCTGGGTCAGCAGGAGTGCAGAAATGGGCTGGTGAAGCAATTCTTTCCCCCCTTCTTCCGCACACTATGTTCCATTTGGGACTCCATTACAAGAAAGATCCCATACTGGAGTGAGGCTGGTAAAGGCTGCTGAACTGGTCAGGACTGGAGCTAGGCTTACTTGGGCTGAAGAAGAAGAGAAATCAGACTTTATCTGCCCTGAACTGTGAGTCATGGTAGGACTCATTTCTTCTCCTTTTGCACTCCCCAGGCCAGCATGGGCATTGGGGTGATGCCTCCTATGGAGAAATCCTGCAGGCAGCTGCTGGATGACCAGACTGTGAGTGGCTGCCAGACCTGGGGCCTCATCCATGTCTCAGTGCTGACACACCCCCAGATGTCCCCATGTCCAGCCTTGCCTTTTGTCCCAGCCAGCCAGCAGCACTGGCTCCCTGTTGTATGTGTATCACGCATGCTGCTGGCCTGCTCGTGTCACCTGGGGACAGGCACCCTTGGAGGAGACACACAGCTCTGCTTTCTGGAAAAGGAATTGCTGCAGCACTGGATATAAGACTCTCTGCTTTTTACTGATCTAAACTGGAACTTACAGCTTTGTGGAAGGAAGAAATAGAGCATCCAGGGCATCCATGGCTCTGAACAGGAAAGGTAGAACAGGGAAACAACTTAATGAGAGAAAGTGTCTTGTGAAGGTTGGAAGACAAAATTCAAGCTGTAATGAGCAAAGGAATGGTGCAGTTATTTCACACCTGAGTTGAGATTATCAGTTCAAGTACTTTGCAGACCCAGGGAGACCCTTGAGGGCTCCTGTGGATTCTGGCATGCCCCACAAGTCCCTGCAGCCCATGCTGGTTGGTGGGCACTCCCCAGGCCGGCAGCCAACACAGCCACCACCTGTCTGCCTAGGAGAGCCTGGGTCAAGCTGTGGCCTCACGTGACACCTTTGTCCCATCTGGATCCCATCATTTGGCACCAAGACCCCACACCAGTGCCATCCTATCACACTTGCGTGACTTGGGACCCTCATCACACAGCAGCCAGAAGTGCCCCAGCCTGCTGCATCAGGCTACTCAGGCTTTCCATCAGCCTGATGGAGATGTGGGCACTGGGATGTGGTGGGAGTCAGGCTCTTTTGCTGATATCGTGGCATTTGCCTGCTTTCTGGCTACCCAGTGGTGGGCTTAACTCACCTGCACCCTGCAGTCCTGGCTCTAGGGAGAGCACTGGTTCAGGCCAGGGTGGCACTGGTGCTCATGGGTACAAAGGCCACCCTGGGCAAAGACAGCCCACATGCCTGGCCCCAGGCTCTGGGAAGGCTGTGCTGGTTGTCATCATGTAGCATCTGCCCAGAGGTTTTCAAGGAAAGAGCCATCCATCTAGGATATATTGTCTAATTTTATAGGGGGAAGGGACTACAGGGGTGTGGTAAGCACATTTCTTTTTTCTCTCAAGATTTTTTCATAGAGTAACACAGAAGAAATAAAAAGAAAACTATTTCTATTTCTACTCTTTGTTTTTCGCATGTGGAATGTGTTTAAAGAATTGTTTACCTGGGGTGATTCCTTAATTAGAGTCTAGTGAAGATTGTTTGAGCCTGATGGCCAATCCAATCCACCTGTGTCTGGACTGTAGCGAGGGGGTCACGAGTTGTGTTAGTTAGGTATAGTAGTTAGAACAAGTAAGTTTGTAGTTTTAGTATCTCCCTTAAATAGTATATTAATGTATTTAGTATAGTTATAATAAAGAAATCATTCAGCCTTCTAAACTAGAGTCAAACATCATAATTTCTTCCCACCGGGTTCATCTGAGTTTACAATACAGGGAGGGGCAGACTTTTCTTCTCTCTTGCCAGATTCTCATTACAGAAGCAGAGCTGGCTCCATCAGCTATTTTCAGTGTGAGGCTGGGCTGTAGGGACGATGGAGGTGGTCAGGCTCTGCACATCTCCAGGTCCTGCAGCTCACAGGAGCCATCTCCTGCTCTGGGTCCTCAGCCATAGCTGCAGCTTCCTCAAGGTCTTTTCCAAGAGTCATAGAGCACCATGAAGGCCCTGGGCAGCCTTGTCTGGGTGACCCTGCTTGAGCTAGGGACTAGACAAACTCCACCCTCAGCAAGGAGGTGTGCCTTGCTTCCAGCAGTAAATAACCAGCCTTGCCCACAGGAAAATACAGAAAGCCCCAAGACTTAAGGAACACAAAGAAAACCACCCCCAAACCACTACAAGGTACAGAGGCTCCTTGTAAGAGGATGGTACTTTCCTCCTACTGATGGTAGGAGGAAATTCTTACCATTTTCTGTTTTCCCTTAATCCCTAGGCATTTCCCCATGCCATTGTGATCTTGGGAGCACCTGGTTTTACTGCCCTGGTGAACACGTCCCTTTAAATTATGGGAACTACCCAGGAGGAAGCTACTCTGCAAGGAGTAGTACCTGACTGGTGCATATCACTGCACTCCAAGTGAAGGTCAGGTAAGTGAAGAATCAGGAGCTAGGTTTAGCAAGAGCAGGAGGAGCAGCAACTCAGAACAGGGACCCCCTTCCCAGCATGCGTGGGGGCTTGGCAGGAGCTGTGGGCTGGCACGCTGGGGAGAGAAAAGTTCATGGAGTTGAGGCATTTCTGGAGAGCACAGTTGCTTTTCTTTCAATGTCCAAGGAAAACTGTGGGCTGGTATGATCATCTCTTTGGAAATGAGATGAAGGGACCAAAGCAGCTTGACAAGAGAAGAAATTCCCACATGCTTCAGATTTCCTTCCCATTGTGTGCAACAGATGTGACTGAGCTCTGCCTGTGACAAATGATGAGAAGGTTTGGGTGCCTGCAACTGGAAGTGTGTATAGCACTGGGTGAATAATTTACTGCAAAGTCAGGTGAACAAGCCACAGCACGTGTTTGCTTGTTACTCCCAGGTGGCAGAGCAGGGCCCTGCACGCAGCCAGCTCCACCCCAAGCACCCCGTGGGGACTGGCAGGGCTGCAGCCCGTGCATCCTGGCCTGCAGCATCCACACCATGTCCACATATTGTATGGCTCACCAAAGGGGTATGAGTGCAGGACAAGCTTAAAAACTTGAGGATTCCTCCTTGAACTCCACATATCTCCCAGTAAAGCCAATTTCCCTGGTTTTGGTAAAGGAAGCAGCTAATTTCAGATAGCCTTGGGCCCCATTGAATTTCTCCTTCCCACTGGAGCTGAGTCAGGTGCAACTGAGTCTGGGCTTCTCCTGGCTCAGTCCAATGAAATTGCTGTCCTGACTCTCATTTGTAGTCCAGCCTAGACACAAGGCAGGAATTCCAACAATTTTTATGGACAGCAAGCCTCAGGAACAGTCACCCCACAGAGCCTATGTTGGCCAGCAGCAGGATGAGGCCAGCTGTGTCCCATGCTGTTAAAGGTTGTCAGCAGTAACAAAAAAGGGCAGTTGCACAGAGCCGCAATTCATGGGGTGAGTCCTAGAGACATGGCATGCTGCTGACACAAGGGATTCTGGAAAGGAAACTGGGACTTGGGATCTTCCTTGTTCCCTGGCCAAAGATGGTAGCCTGGGCCTGTTCTGCTGTTGTCACGACCCACTGGTCAGGGGAATGATGTTCAGCATAAATTCTCACCAGGCTGAACAAAGCCACTGGACACATGTCAGGAACTCCTATGTTTCATTGTACAGTCACTGTAACTCTGGCAACCAGCCCACTGCTTAGACTCAAAAGGTGTTGGCCAACAAGCCTGTAAATTCTGATTGCACACTTCCACAAGGTGCTGCCTAACAAGCCACAACACATTTCCATAAACTTCCCACTTGCACAAGGAAGTTCACTACAGAGTATGGGGTGGAATATGGTAAGTGTGTTTTGCCCAGGAGAGGAATAAACACAGAAGAGGGAGAAAGAGAACAAAGATTGTAATCAGTATGTAGATCCCATTTTGGTCTTGCCGCATGGGTGGTCCAGAGCTGGGGTTGTGAGACAAAGAAAGTGGAAAAAAAAGGAGGGAAAAGACAGTGAGTGGGTCCGATCCACTTTATTTTCTAGTTAACCTGGTACAAGCCTTTTTGTTAACTTGACTCTTTGTGCTGTTTTGTTCATGCATGCACAGCCAGCCATTTCAACCCTCCTGCAGGAAGCGCGTTGGAGGAGGGAACGGAGCATGAAACTCAGGGGGAAGCAGGAAATTGGCTAAGAATGCACTGCCCAACCTCTGTGAGACTCTCTCCAACAATCATATCTTTCCTGTTGTAAATCAGAATGATTGAGACAAAACATAGCTATGCCTGGCCCAGTACAGCCATCAGGAGTGGTGACTGCAGAAGCACCAAAGTTTTGAGAGCAGCAGGAGCCCAGCAGGCTGGGGAGTGGATTTGGCCTAGAAAACCACCAAGCTGTGAAATACAAAGTTGTGTTTCGTGTCAGGTAAATAAAGGTAACCTGTGTAGTTGTAACTGTGAAATGTGTGGAACACGGCCATGGGACAGTTATAAAGGTGAGCTCTAATAAACAACTGAGGAAAGCATGGAAGAAGGCTTTTGAACCAATCTTTTGTTTGCAATTAACAATTATAAGTCTTAGGGTGTTTTGTAATAAGAGTATTTGAATTTTAACTTTAGAATGTTGCCTTTTGATAAGAACTTTTTTCACGTAATTAAGTCTTAAGCTGTATTGTAATAAGAACTTTTGAATTGTAACTTTAGAATGTTTCTTTGTAACAAGGATTTTAAACTGTAGCTTTAGAATGTAAAAAGGATTTAAACAAAAGAGGGAAGCGAACCTATTCCAAGCTCCTAACAAAACAGTGAAAATATCCTGGAAAAGGAAGATGGATATCAACATCACTGGTTAATGATTTCGAAAATGATTTCGAGTCTGTCACTTGCCTCTGCAGCCCCTCTCTCCAGGAGCTTCCACGAAGGGTGTTGAGTGATTGGCCAAGGGCCAGGGGTCCCCCCCTCCTCAGCTCCCCGATATGTTGTCCTGCTTGTCAATTACTTCATGTCCCACTCCTCTCTGTCCCCCCCCCGTTGGTGGACAGCCAAACCCCTGCCTTGTTTCCACCCCCTACGAAAAGGGGCTGCTCCAGTCTCCTCAGGGGCTTTCCAGCATTGTACCCCTGAGGCCAGGAGCTCCCCAGAGCCACCAATAAACCTTGGATTTTCACAACCTGGATTGTCTCCTCCCGGTTCCCTCACCATCGCTGGCAGTGCCTTCCGAGGGAAGGCTCACAACCCTTAGCTGCCCTTCTACACTCCTGAGCACGGATGGGTGGCCCCTGCAGCCGCGGTGTCGGAGCTGGCAGGGAAGCACCAAGAAGGCTCCTGGTGGACACTGCGGCAGCAGAGCAGATAGATCCGCCTGAGTGCTCTGCTGACAAGGGAACAGTCCAGGGGGAGAGGGGTGCAGGCTGGGATTTGAGCCAGGGAAGGGAGGTGGGATACTGCTTTGTATCATGCCAATGATAAAAACCCCTTATACAACTGGTTCAGGCCAGTAAAACTCCCCCAGCCCTGGAAAAATAGCAGGACACCACAGCCTGAGGGTTTTCCTCCCTTTTGATGGGGCATAACTGGCTCAACCACACTGATGTGAGAGGAGGCTTTTATGTCTTAGAAGGTGCCATAAGCTATCCAAGACCCTTGAAGTGCTCCCAGACTAGTTTCTGGGGCCTTCAACCAGAGGACTGTGGATGAGCCACAGTGCTGCAATGATCCATGGTGTTGTATCTTGCATCTGTCTGATGCAGAGTTCTCCAAAAGAGAAAGATCATCTTGGAGGTCTCCCTGGGAGGAGTCTGGGGCTGCTACCCATGACCACAGAGCACTGTAAGAAGTGGGAGGAATCTCAGGTGGATCCCAGAAGATAGAGTTAATGCCAAATGAGAAACGGTCACCCCAGATTGCCTTTCTTGGAGGAGCCTTGAACTGCTACTGGGTTTTCAGGAGACTAAACCAGCTGTGTAAAGCCTTTAGGAGATGCCTGGGAATAGTCTGGGGTGGGTCCTTGAGGATGTACGTCCCATGGACAGAAAAGAATGATCTTGGATACCTTCCCTGGAGAAATCTGGGGCTACTATTTGGGATTTCGGGTGCTGAAATAAAAGACAGAAAGACTCCAAAAGATGCATAACAGGTGCCTAATGAGGAACCTAGAAAATGCTATTTCCACAACAAGAGAAAAATCATCTTGGGCAGCTGTGGATGGCAGCCTGGTCAGGGAGAGAGAAATGGCAATCGTTTCTCACAGTGGCTTGTGAGAATTTTTAGAGAGTTGTAGGGATGTGACACCTTGTTAGTCTAAATAATCTGCAGGTGGTGTTTTTCCACCTTGCTTTTGTTCCTCTCAAGGACGGTGTGTGAGAAAGATGTTTTTATTAACTAATCAGTCAAATAGAATGTGTCATGTAGGTCTGTTTAAGCCAGTTTCCTTTCCATTAAGGCCTTCTTTTCTTCCTTTTTACGCTGCATCTCTCATCTGTTCTTGTGTCATTCTTGGCACAAGGGTGACAGGCAGCTTCCCTGGAGGAGTCTGGGGCTGCTGCCTGGGATATCAAATACCTAAATTAAGATGAAAAGACTGGGAGATGTTTGGGAGAATTTCAGGGAGATTCCAGCAGATACACTTTTGTTCAAAACGAGGAAAATCTCAGGTAGCTTACTTGTAGGAGTCTTGGACTACTACTCAGGATGTCAAGATTTATCTGTATTAGTAAACAGACTCTGAGATGCTTGGGATGAGTCTCAGCTGGGTCCTCGAACAGAGAGCTTCTACCAAAGAGCAAAACATCACAGGCAACTTCCCTGGAGTAGTCTGTGTCTGCTACCTGGGATATAAGGTCTTGAAATCACAGATCCAAAAGCCCCAGGAGGTGACTGGGAGGAGTCATGGGGTCATCCAGGATAATTACCTCCAGAAGAGATAAAACATCTCCAGTTGCTTCCTTGGAGTGCCCAGGACATCAGGAATTTAATAAGTAGAAGTAAAAATCTATTCAAACTCTGGCCAGCCCAGCCTAGCTGAATGCAGCCAAATCTGGCCGAGCCCGGCTGAACCACTCTGCCTGAGCTGGTTGTGCAGCCTCCCCTATGGACGGGGTGGCTCCTGCAGCCACTGGTGCTGAGGCCCCGGCCCCGCGCTCAGGCCCCTCCTGCCCCTGCGAACCTGAGAGGAGTGACTGTGGGGGAAGCAGGCATCAGGTGCAGCAGGAGCACAGTGGTGTCACCCCGGGACGGCCTCCACTGCGAGCCAGATGACGGGAGGGCACAGAGGAGCAGAGCGTCCTGCAGAGCATCCCCTGCCTGGCTTGCACCAGGAGTGAGAGAACCCATCCCAGTAAAACTGCAGTGCTGCTCCATGTCTGCCCAGCCCAGAGTTCTTCCCCCTTTTTGGGATCCCTCAAGGACTCCAGAGCTATTCCTTGGCACCCAGTCAGCCCTGTCCCACCATCACAATGCCCATTGGCCTCCTTCTTAGACGGTTCCTCAGTGGGGGGACATGACTCTGGGGTTGCTCCAGCCTTATGCCATGTCATGCCACTGCAGGTACCACTAGATCAGGAAAGGTCACCGTGGCAGGGTGGATAATGCATGCTCTACCTGAAACCATCAGTACCCCCAGTTCTGAGGGACCTGCTGCCTCCATGAGGAGCAGCACACACGGAAGAGTGGGCTATGTCCTACAACCCACCGGCCACCACTGCCAGCCCCAGGCTGTCAATAAACCTTGCCTAGGGCTACTCACTGCAGTGAAATGGAGGGACACAGGCATCAGAGCTGGTGGCTGTGTCCCCATCCTCCAGCCCTGCACTGCCATGGTGGGGACATAGAGCCTCCAGCCATGGGCTCCTGGTCCTGCTGCAGGGATGTGTATAGGGTCTCAGGTCCCCCACCTCACCAGACAGACCCACTAATACTTTAATGAGAGCTGACAAGTGCTCAGGCCAAGCATGTCCAAGCACATTAGCAAGGGGAGTCACCCCACCGCAGCCAGCTGCTCACAGGAAGGGCCTGCTGGCAGGTGTGGGCAGCACCTGTGGGCACTGCTTGCCTCATGCCGGCAAGGGCTGGGCTGAGGATTGGGTGAAGCCAGTGGTACCACAGCCACCAGTATGCCCCAGGCTATGGGTGGTGCCACAGCCACTGGCACCCACAACCCCCGATTCCTCCCTCCCTAAAAACTACACCTGCCTTCTACCACCCATTTATTTACAGAAACTGAAAATTAAAACCACACCTGGGGCCAGCACAGACCTGTGGAACCCAGTTCCAGCCACTGGAATCTCCCAAGTCCCCCACCAGGCAGCTGGGGGCAAAAACAACCCAGTCCCAAGCATGGCTCTCCCCCACTTCCCTCACTGCAGGAGGGGTGTGCAGTGTCTCTGTGGTCTGGCCCATGGCCAAGGGGGTCCAGTACCACTCTCCATGGATGTGAGAGCATGGAGTAGGCAGGAAGAGCAGCCCAGCCCTCACTGCTGGAGCTGGAGGTTGGTGTGCAGCAGCCACTCAATGGTTTCCAGCAGGTAGGCCATGCCATAGTGCCGGGCAATGTTCTGGAAGATGCTGACATGGTCCATGAAGACCTGGGGAGAGGAGAACAGAGAGGGAGAGGGGAAGGAGGCTGCCCAGCATGCTGGGCAGCAGGGGGCTCTGATGGAGTGGCTGGGCAGGGCTGGCCAGAGAGCAGCCTGGCCACGGCATGTGCAGTTAGAGCAGAGGCAGAGGCACAGTGCACCTTAGGGCCCCTCACTGAGCTGCTGGGCTGGGGCTGGGCTGAGTAAGTGTTGAAGTACCTGGGAGGAGATGGTGAGGGCAAAGTCTCCAGCACAGCTGCAATACACAGGCATGTGTGTCTCCTTCACGCCATGACACTTTTTGCAGACCTGGAGGCCAAGGAGATTCAGGTGGGTCAAAAGATGAGGCCAAGCCCCTCTGCCATTGGCAAAGTGAATGTGTCCAGGCACAGATAACCACGGGTATGGGCAGAGTGGGAGATCCCTGTGCTTACCAGGTCCTGCAGCACAAAGGTCATCAGCTTCTTCTGCAGGGCTTCCACCAGCGCCATCTCGATGGCATCGGTATCATACTGCACATGGCAGCTGGGGCAGAGCCAGCCAGGCAGCACCAACCTGTCCTAGGGGCAAAGAGAGGGACATAAGCACCCCAAGTCCCATGCACTGGGATAGTGGAACTTGTTTCTGGAGAGGACAGAACATAAGCCAAAGCCCAAGCATACTCAGATCCATCACATGCAGCTAGAAAAGATGAACAGAAAATTAGCTTTAGGTGAGGATGATCATGGGCAGCAGGCAGAGCTGCAAAACAAAGGGGAGATAAAGTGGGTAAGATGATTGGCTGGCCTCCAGCGTTGGGGCCTCTATTGTCCCTAGGAGAGAGGATGCACCTGGGAAAGGGCAGGGTCCTTGCACAGGTCCAAGTCCCTGCAGAAGTTGCAGTTCCTGCAGATGACTTCAGGAAGCACATAGGAGCGGCAAGGGTCCCGAAACTGGGCTGCTTCTGAGAACTCGCCCACCTCGATGAGGCGCAGCAGGTCTCGGCGTAGTTTGTTCACCTGGTTGGTTATGTTGGTATCCAGGGAGAGGACCTGCAATGATAAAAGCCAGGTGAGCCTAACAGCAGAAACTGTTCTCAGGATAGCTCAGATCCTTGTGACCCTCATATGGATTCAGGGCCCAGTAAACTGAAGATCCATCCTGGGAAAAGCTGCAGCAATGGACAAGGACCAGAATTTCAGTTCAGACCCCAATCTTTCAGCCAAGGGGCCTGGCCCACCCCCACTGACCTTGCAGACATATTTGATGAACTCCAGAGCTGGGTTGTTGAGTGGCAGGTAGGAGCCAGGCAGGACTGGGAACATGTCTGAGGGCTCTGTGGCATTCTGGGAACCAGCCATCTTCTTCTGGATCTTCTGGGTGACGGTGAAGAAGCTTTGGGTGAGCTCATTGGCTACGTAATCTTGTGAGAAGGTGATCATGCCTAGATGGGTAAAGCAGACTGTTTGAAATGATTGGTGGCACATCAGCAAGCAAGGTGGGTGGCCCTCTGCCTGCAGCAGGGCTGCCCTGGGACTTGGCACTCACCAGGCATGGCCCTCAGCTCCCCTGGAGCCTCCTGGGACACCTGGCTGGTGCTTCTCCTCTTGATGGGGGTGCTCCCAGGGGTGTTACGCTGCAGTTCCTCCTTCATGCTGTGGTACACAGCCACGATGTAGGCTGGGAAGACATAGGCAAGGCTCCAGCTCCTACCCAGAGTTGGCACTGGAGGGGCACAATGACCTCAGCACCTCCTCATACTGCTCACCTGATATGATCATCAAGAAGTAGCTCTGGCAGGAGCCGGCCTGGGGCAGGAACTGCACAATGTTCCAGTTGTTCTCCAGCAGCTCCTCCACATCTGACTCCCCTTTCTCCTCTTCTCCTCTCACCACCTCCTCCTCCTCCTCTTCTTGACTCTCCTCCTCCTCCAATATCTTGCTGGTGTCCTTCTGGGGGTCCCAGGCACAGCAGTTCCTCATGCCCAGCCAACACCTCCCTGCTCTGCTCCCAAGGGACAGGGTGCTTCCCATCTCTTACCTCCCCATAGTGGATGCGAGAATCCACTTTTCCCTTGATACCTCCATAATTTGCTGGGTCCATCCAGAGCAGGAACTCCCAGCAGCGGGAGAACGAGATGGTCAGAGAGTGGAAGATCTCCTTGGAGTGGATGCTGGAGGGAGGAAACTGCTGTCAGTTCCTGTGTCAGCAGCATCTCTTCTCCATAGGACACTGTGGGGAGGTGGTGCTGGCCAGGAGAGAGGGGCATCCCCTTTCCCACTGGACCCCTGCTAAGGATCCTAGGGGAAGTCATGGCTCTCTGTTCTTGTGTCAAGGTGCCTATACCACAGCTGGGATGCGGACAGCCAGCCAGGGGACAAGTTGCTGGGCATCTCAGGCTCTCCTGGAGGTCTCTTCAGGATTGAATCCTATGAGTATACTTGGAATACTGCCTATAGAGGGCAGCTACAGACAGATCACTACTCCAGGCATGACAACAAGAGAACTGGGAAGCTTTGTCCCTTCAGTAGCTTTGCCAGAAAAAGTAATAAATTCAGTTTTGAGGTGCATTAGAAGGCAAAAGGTCAGCATACTCCTCCCTGGCCCTGAGCCCTGCCCCAGCCCCATCACCCCGGAGCCTCATCTCTGGGTGCACCTCACCTGTTGATGATGTACTCCATGTAGCTGATGGCATCCTCAATGTGCCGCTTCTTGGTGCACAGGATGATGCGGTTGAAGTTGGCGTAGACCACAGAGGAGCCCAGGCGCTTGAACTCAGCCACCAGCCTGCAGCAGGGCACAGGGTGGGGTCAGTGGGTAGGAAAGCAATGCCTGAGGGGCAGATGTGACCCAAAGAGCATGTGTTGATCCCTCAGCCTAGAGTCAACATGTAGCAACACTGGGCAAGGAAAGTCACCCAAAGAGGATGAGAGGTCCATCTTATTGCCCACCTTTCTGGAGAATCACTGTGGGTGCCAGCATCCTGGTCACTAACATCACACCTCTCCATTCCCCATCCACCAGACTGGCACACTTCAGACCTTTTACTTACTGCAGGAAAAGCTTCTTCATCATGTTGTGGAGCGTGCGGTGCAGTGCTGGGTCATAGAGCAGGGAGGAAGGAGAGCGGAGCCAGCGGTAGAAGTGAATGACCTGGTTGTCTGCATAGACGTTGTGGTACTGCGTAATCTCCTTCACCCAGCTCACCACCATGCTCTTCAAAATCCTGCCAGCGAGCAGAGACCGGCATCATCCCACCAGCAACCCCTTCCTCCTTTCCTGACAGGGACGTGTTTACAGACACACTACAGGATTTAGAATAGGAGCTCCCTTCTTCAGCCCTCAGCACATAATATGTACCTCTATATCCTGGTGGAGCATGAACAAAGGAGAAAGCAACATCCCCACACATCTGCTAGCTGAGGCACCAGGCAGCTCTGAGGATCTTCCAATGTGTTGGAGAAGATGCCTGCCATGCACTTGAGGACTGGATTTATACTTAGAGCACCCTACAAGCCCTATTTCTGGGGAACGGCTAAACCCTGAGGGGACCTGCCAGGATGGAGACCACCTGCTCTACCGTCTGCTGTTTCTCAAGCCACACCTGAAAGTGTTGGAACAGAGGGCAGTCTCATCATAGCTGGCTGGGATGTTGGCAGCTTGGTTCCCTGTCACCATGTCCTCCAGGGATGCCTGCTGAATCACATCGAAGCTAATGCTCATGCTGGAGCCTCCTTCCATGTCATTGACGTGGTGGGACTGCAACACGGTGTTCACAGCCAGGCTCTGGATGTCCAGCTCCAGACACACTAAGAGCAGACACAGCTGTCAGCAGGGAGGCAGGGAAAGGACTAGGAACACCCTCCCCCTGCTGCTGCCAGAAGTGCTTTTCACAGGTACAGGTGATCTGTAGATGCTACTGTATTCAGAAGGCAGATGCTTTCATAGGCATGACTGGACCTTCATAGGTGTTGATTGAGCCTTGTCTTTCAACAAGACTTGGACCTACTGACCCTCTGGGGACCAACAGTTTTCCTGGAGGCTGCAACAGTGGACCTCAGAAGAACTCATTACACTCAAACTGCCTAAGAGAGACCTGTCCCAGTGTGACCAGTGATGACCAAGTGAGCTGTCCTTGGGCTGACAACATTGCAGCTGGACTGCCAAGTGCTGCTGTCGTTGGTCATTGGTAAAGAATCCCCATTTTGATGCCTACAGATGTTTCAGATGAGCCTTCCCTCCTCCTTACTCATACAGATGCTGGTTACAACTGTTACCATAGACTCTTTGGGGATTGCATCCACACCTCTGCAGGACTCACAGAGCAAGATCCAGCTCTGCCCCAGTCAGTGCTACCACCTTCCTCCCTCTTCACCTGTGGAGTAGCAGCCAGGGTTGTTGATCTCAACTGAGGCTCTCTCATCAAACTCCATGACCAGGCGGTTGTCATCGGCCTCCTTCCCCCCCAGGTCAGGGCGGGCCGTGGGGGACAGCCATAACAGGTGGTTGTGACGACGAAGGTGGCGTGAGAAGAACAGGTCGGAGCCGAAGGTGGAGATGTCATCAGGGAGGTTTCCAATGGGGATGTGGTAGTACCTGAGGCACAGAGACATCAGTGGTCATTGGCATGAGCATGGCTGCAGGGAAAACAGGGACCCTGACCATCCCCTCAAGGGATGAGGCAGCTCCTGTGGTTCCACTGAGGGCATGGCAGCCTCAGGGGAACATGGCCACCTGGGTACCTGCTCATCTCAAAAGCCTGGGAAAGGCAGGTGTCCAGGTTGAGGTAGTGGCGAATCATGCGGCGGGCAGCATGGCGCTGCCAATCCAGGACCGAGTAGCTGATGTCATCTACCAGCCGGATGGGGACTAAGGGGAACTCCTCAATGATGGGGATCCCACTGGCCAGCTGTTTCAGGTCCCAGTTGGACTGCACAGCCACTAGCGTGGGGCCCCGGCGCTCGTCCTGCACCAAGAAGAAAGAGACATGTCCTGATGCACCTCTCACATGCTCAACAGGAAGCTGGTGGTGTCAGGTGCCCCATCCCCACGGTCCTGGGACAGCACACCCCAGCATTCCTGAAGCATGCACCCACCTCCAACACCACCAGCTCAGCGCAGGGATGAAGCGAGATCCTGAGGTGGCCTTGCTGCTGGCACTGCCCCGGATAAGCCCCCCACAAGCAAAACAAGCACCCACATCACAACCTTGGGTCCAGCAGTTACATGCAGGTGTTCTTGGAACTGGTGTACCAGTGCCTTCCACAGCATCCTTCCCTTAGTCCAAAAGGTCCCACTAAAACCTTCCCCACACCTTCATCTCACCTTGTAGCCCAAGAGCAGCCGCTGGACACCTCTGTAGATAGCCTTAGGGTCAGTCTCAGCGCGCACCTCGAAGGTGTGTTTGTCTGGGGGCAACAGCTCCTTGCCCACTTTCTCCAGCAAAGCTGCACGCTCCACCGAGAACAAGGTGGTGAGGTTTGGCATCTGGTTGCTGCGTACCTGGGCGCAAGAGGGACCAGGTCAGAGCAGGGGAAGAGCGACCCTGAGATGTGCAGTGCCAGGGGCCCTGCCGAAATATGGCAGGAATGTGCGATGTATGGAGAAACCTCCTGCTGCCTGGCCGTACCAGGTCTGGGGGGAGAAGGGACCTTTAAAGGTCATCTAGTCCAACCCCCTGCCACAGACAGGGACAATACATCATTTCAGAATTGTTTAAGTTGGAAAATACCTTTATGATCAAGTCCAGCTGTTTACCCAACACAAGGCCACCACTAAACCATGTCTGCATGTGCCACATCATCACATCTTTTAAATCCCTCCTGGGATGGTGACTTCACCACTGTCCTGGGCAGCTGTGCCAGGGCTTGACAACCCTTTTGGTGAAGTTTTCCCTAATATTCATCCTAAACCTCCCCTGGTGCAACCTGAGGTCAACTAGACCAGGTTGCTCCAGGCCCCATCCAACCTGGCCTAGAACACTTCTGGGGATAGGGCACCCACAGCTTTGCCAGCAAACCTGTGCCAGGGCCTCGCCACCCTCACAGGGAACAATTTCCCCCCAATATCCCACCTAACCTTGCCCTCTGGTAGTGGGAAGCCATTCCCCCTTGTTCTGTCACTCCATCCCTTGTCCAAAATTTCTTTCCAGCTCTCTTTAGGCACTGGAAGGGGCTCTAAGGTCCCCCTGGAGCCTTCTCTTCTGGTTGAACACCTCCAGCTCTCCCAGCCTATCTACAAAGCAGAAGCACTCCAGCCTTCATCAGAGCATCTCTGTGGCCTCCTCTGAACTTGCTTCAGCAGCTGCACATCCTTCCTACGTTGCAATCCCCAGGCTGGAGGCAGCTCTGCATGTGGAGTCTCACCTGAGCAAGGCAGAGGGGCAGAATCTCTCCCTTCCCTGCTGCCCACACTGTGGGGAACAGTCCAGGAAATGGGGGCTTTCTGGGCTGTCAGGACACATGGCTAGGGCATGTCCAGCCATCAGCAGCCCATTTTCCACTCTCCACAGCCCTCCTTACCTTGTCCAGCACAAAGATGGCAGCCTTGCGCTGTGAGGGGATGAAGAGGCCCAGGAGTGCCTTGCTGCCCTGAGAGCTGTGGTACAGGTAGATGTGGCGAATGCTTCCTGGGGACACAGAGCATAGAGCATCAGTGGTGCCCATGGGCACCAGGTGCCCCAGGAGCCTCTCTCCCAGAATGCCTCACCTGGCTCCAGGTAAGTGAACTGAGCCAGTGAGCGCATCTCCAGGTGCTCGATGTTGAAGGTTTCAGCCTCTCGCCCTGCCAGGTGCCGGACGAGCTGCCTGCTGACCATGCACACACAGCCCAGGTGGATCAGGGCACGGAAGAGCAGTGGCACCTGGAATGATGGGGAGAGATGTGATGGAATGACTGCTACTAAGCTCTTCTTGGGGGCTGCAGACCTAGAATAACCCAGATTAAAACCCACAGGTATCTGAGGTGCCTTGGCATGAGTTTGGTAATATCAGCATTGCTAAAGGTATAGAACAGGTATCTCAAAATCCACATCTTCCTATCTAGGCCCAGATCCTACCATCAAGGTACTTTGGAGGACATGTGGAGCAATATTTGGGCAGCCATGCTGCTCTGCAACTTGTGGTTTGTCACTCTGAGGTAGGGGCTCCATTTGAACCTCCAGATAAACAGCATGGTGGGAGATTCACCACAGATCCATCCTGTTTTATTAAATGTGTAGCTATCAAATCCACTGCTGCAGGAGACTCTTGAATGGCTTGCTGAGGAACCTAGTCCCAAACTAGTGAGAAGCAATAAACATTTCTTGCCTGATTGCTCTTCCCTTGCACTAGTTTCAGTTGTAGAGGCCCCTCGCATCTCTTCAGCAAGATGAAGCGTTCCCATCTAAGTTCCATTCCCGAAGGCAAACTCTTCCCTTTCCTGCATCCCTCCCTTACTCCTGCTGCATTTTTTGGGATAATGATCAGAACTGCACTGCAGATGTTTAAAGATCAAGACAGATCTTTCCTTGCCCAAGTCAGTGTCCAGCTGGGTTAACTATGTCTCTGAGGATGGAAATTCCACAACCCCCTTGGGCAACCTGCTCAACAATATTTTCAGAAGTTTTTTCTGAAATTTACACATCATTTTCATGTTTTAGGTTGTGTCCCACTGTTGCCCATTCTTTCCTGGGCACCAGAGCAGAACCTAGCTCTTCTCCACTCTTCCAATTGAGCAGGTCCCCTGAGCCTCTTCTGGGGTGCACAGTCCAACTCACTCAACCTCCCCTCAGATGACAGATGCTGCTACCCCATGACCATCTAAATCCCTTCATATGTTTAAAATTTCTCCATGCCCTTTGTTTTACTTCAGCTGCTCATTTTAATTTCCCCTTAACTTCCTGGTATTTCCTCTTCCACATTATTAAACACTACTAGAGTGGAGGAGACTCATGTTTTTCTAGAGGAAGGTCTATAGATATAAATAATTTGGGTATTTTCAATTGCTGATGGCATATGTGGTTTAATCTTTTACCACCACAGGATTTCACAGCCTCCACATAATCATTAAGAGTTGTGCCTTGCCTTGAGAGACCTTTCTTCAAATTTTTCAAAAGCAGAAACTTAAGAATAAAAAATTTTTCTTTAACTACGTCCCACTAGAATGCTTCACAGCTAATACCAGTAACTTGAGTAGCAAGTCTCCCAACTCTGTGATGATCTTTTTGCCCTTGCAGCCTCCTGCACCTCAGAAAGCATTACATAGGCAGTGGCACCTTTTCTCACAGCAAAGCTTGTCCTACTCAGGACTTTTCATCCATAATAATAATTTCAGTATCAAATTCACCTGCCTTTATGCTTTCTTTAACTCCATTCTTACAATGATGTGGTCTATTCTGCCACTTCCATACAGGCCAGGTCTTTTCACTACAATATCTTCTTTGTTAAATTCCTGTCATCAGCTTTTGATCTGCTGGGCAAACCAGTATCCTCACTGGAAGCAAGCATCCCAGGTTCCCACCTTCATTTTCAGCATTGGCAAATTGAATTTTAGCCTCACTGTTTTTTAAATAATTTCCTTTAGGTTGTTCTTGCTCTTCCTGAACTTTCAAGTTATATGCTGTTCTTTTATCTAAAGCTTTTACAACCTTGTTTTAGAGGACATGGCACTCAGACCTATGTATCACTCCACATACACTGGGTTTTTCCCCAGCTTTACTCCAAATGCCCCTTTTTCTTCCTGGTTCCAATACCAGCAGGCTGGCCCAGGATTAGTTTAGAGGAAGCTCTCAATTTCTTTCCCCAAAATTTCCTAACTCCAAATAAACTCAAGTTCCTTTCTCAACATATCATAACCCATGTGCTGATACTCAGCACTTCTGTCCATATGACCATAACTCCCAGTGTCTTGGACAACATCCAAGGTCTTGGATTTTTGGTGTTTCACCAACGGAACTCAGACCAACAAGCTACTGCTCATCAACCCTTAAAGATGAGCACTTGAAGGAGTTACCTGTGTCTCATACACTCCCTCGATGTCCGGAGCAGAGAGGTCTGCATTGATTTCGTTGATGTGTTCTTGGTACATGTCTTCAGGAACAGAGTATTCGTATAAGTTGTAAACTAAGTTTGAGCGGGGCAGGATCCTGTTTACCTGCCAAGGTAAGGGACAGCATAACTGGGACACATCCCACCACATGGCACCATTGCCAGGAGCCAGACTCTGAGTCAGGCCAGCTCCTGGGGCCCTCTCCTAAGGAAATCAGTGGGTTATGCTCATGCATGTTGCAAATTCCTGTAACAGAGAACTTGATTTCCAGGCAGGCTGGGATTAGTAGAGGGACTAGGGCCTGGATAAGGGATATCCATGGGGTAGGAGAATGAGGTGTTGTGTGGCAGATGCTCGTAAGATGCTGCTTACAGGGGAGGTGAAGTGCCTTAGCTCAATGCAAGCAGCTGTTTCCCCTTCCAGAAGGGGCAGGTCCTCACCTTCCTGTAGGCTGTTCCCTCCTCAGGCTTTGGGATGCGCTGGTTGACATAGAAGACACGGGGGATGCTCAGCTTGATGCAGTGCAGGTCACTCCCTATCACCGCCCACAGCCGGAACAGCCCAGGCTGGCTGGTCTCAGCGATCTGCAGGACGTGGGGCATGAGGTCGGTTTTAGAAGGAGATGCAACATGCCATGAGTGCTTACAACTACACTGCTGAGTGCTCTGGGGATCTATATGGTCAGTTGGTGGCTAAAAACAAAGTGGGGGGCTTAGAGAGTCATCACTTTCAGCTCTGGAGTCCCTGTGTCCTGCTATTGTCCCAGGGCACCATGAAGAAAATTCAGCCTCAGGCTGGCCAACCAGCTTCAGGGAAGGTCATCCAAGTCACTCTGAAGTCCTGGACCTGCAGCTCTGACACCTTTCTGGAGGATGATGTGGGTGACAGGGGCTGGGCTTAGGTGGCCACATATAACAAAGGTTTGTAAAAACACCTGGATGACACCACTCTACCTCTTCATTTCTACATTGTCTGCTTCTAGGCACCACTGGAATCCCGTGTCCAATGCTGGGCTCCTCAACAGAGGACACGGACATATGGAATAGAGTGAAGGGCCACAAGGAGGAAGAAGGGATTGGAGCATCTTTCATGTCAGGGAAGACTGGCACAACTGGGACTGTCCATCTCAGCAGAAAAAGCTCAGAGGGATCTCATCCACATATATATACCCAAAGGGAAATGCAGAGAGGACAGAACCTGACTCTTCCCAGTGGTGCCCAGTGGCAGGACCAGACATCATGGGCACAAAGCAGAATGCAGGAGGGTTCCTCTGCATGTCAGAAGCTTCTTCCCTGCAATGGTGAACCTGGTCCAGGTTGCCTATGGATGGAAGTGGTGCTCTCCATCCTTGGAGATATTCCTGCCCCAGCCTCAGATGATGTTTTTGCCATTCTGTGACTGTGCAGTGCTGCCCACAGGCTGAACTAGAGCTGCTTCACCAGCAGATCTACCCACGCATCTGAGAGTCACCAAGAATGACTCTGTAGGCACCTGTTCCCATCCAGATGTGTGTGAGTCTGAGGCTCTGCAGCCCCTCCTGGGCTCCCCAGGGCTAACACTTACATGGAGTAGGGTCAGGGTTCATGAACTTCACCATTTGACCACAGAGCGTAAATGTGAGGCTTGTACCCCAGACTTCTCTGTGGCAGATCCTCTCCCTGGTACCTGCACGACCTGCCAGGGCAAGTCCAGGATGCTGCGTGCTGTCCGGCGCAGGTAACTGCTCAGCCCTTTGGAGAGGGCATCACGGACCACTCCTCCACCTGCCACCACACCACCATCCTCCAGCCGCCGCCTCTTCCTCCGCTCCTGCCTCTGCCGAGCCTGCAGCTCCCACTTCTTCTGGTGGAAGCGCAGCCAGACCAGACGCTCTTCCTGAGTGGGGCGACAGTAAGCACGAAATCAGCAAAAGCACCCCAGCCCCATAACATCACACCATAGAGCCTAGCCCTCCAGCCCCCAATCCCACATCATGTTTCTGCCCCAGCTGTGAAGCCACCACCCCCTTTAATCTTTTCTGATTGCTTTTCTGTCTCCTGGTTATATTTCTCCTTGTATCCCAGAGCCATGTGTGTGCAGAGTATGGGCTCACAGAGTGCAACTGTGAAACCCACAGCTTGCTCCTGGAAGCACCCAAGCTGCTTGGATAGATGAGTACAGACAGTCCTGGGGCATCCCCTGCACAGTCTGCTTCACCTACCTTGGTGGTGCCAAGGGGTGGAGGTGGGCCCAGGATCTCCCGCCAGGACTGGGACAGCTCCAGGTCCTGGGACAGCTCTTGGCTTTCCTCTGCTGCAGGGATGCGCTTCCGCTTATTTGCAATGGGAACCAGTGGCAGAGGGATCTTGACAGCCCCAAAGTCCTCTATGTCACTGACCTGTGAGCTGGGTGTCCCCTCCACAGGCCGGCTGGCAAGAATCTGAGAGAGCAAGGAGAGCAGGAGGATGGGGACTGCAAGAGATAAGCCTCACCAGCACTGCCAGAACCTTCCCCTCCCCCTCTTTACCTGTTTTTTGCCTTCTGAAACAAAAAGCTCATTGATTTTTTTCTGTTTGTACACATCATTCTTCTCTAGGAGTTTCTTGTGAAGCCAGTCTGGGTGTCGGACCCGTGGCACTGGGTTCTTTACCTGCAGAGTAGCTCCAAATCACACCGAGTCCCCCACACAAATCCTTCCTCCTGTCCACACCCCCCCTGGCCCGTACCTGCTGCAGGGCTGCAGGAATGGTGATGATTTTCTGGATGGTGCTGCCCAGTCTCTCGATGTAGTAGTCCCAGTCCAGGATCTGGGAAGAGGGCAGAGTTTGGGCAATAAAGAAAGCCAAGCAGAAGGGACCCCAGACACAGGATCAAACAGCCCAGTAGCACCCTCACCCCAGCCCCCTGCTTTGTGAGCACAGGAAGCCACTGCCCAGGTTGTGTCTACAAAAGGATGATCCCCTATCCCAGATGCAGTGTCATCTGCAGGGATGCCTCACTCACCGCACGGATGTTGAAGTCCTGCAGTGAGGGGCTCTTCAGCCATTTTCGGAGGTAGTGTTTGCGCACGCTGGGCTCAGCTTGGAAGATGGCAAGGGGGATGGCCCTGGGGAAGGTATGGAATCAAAGTCCCAGCACCCCACAATCTACTCTCCCAGCCTGTGGAGATCCTCCAGGCTTCTCCTAAACTCCTGCAAGGCCACTGGGCTGTACGGTGTTACCCGTTGCCCTGCTCATGGCCTATGCCAGATTCAGGTGATCACCTGGCCATGTATTCCAGCTCCCTCCCTTCCTGCTACCTGCCCATCCCCTCTTGGTTTCTCCCACACTGCCAGAAGCCTTGGCCCCTCCAGGTGAGGTTACCTCTCAGTGACAGGAGACCCTTCTGGTTTCTTGGAAATGATGAAGCGACAGCTCAGCCCTGCATCCTTCACCATCTGGTCCCCCAAAAACTCTGCCAGGCGCTTGGCAGTGCTGATGGAGGTGGACTTCTGCTCCCCGTAGTCCTCCAGTTTGCGTGACATAGACCGGTTCTCTGAGATGAGCTCAAACAGCTCTGAATCAGGCATGTTGGCAGCCTGAAGGCCAGGGAAAAGCCCAAAGTTAGCAAGAACTAATGATCAAACTTTGCTGCTTTTAGGAAGAGGGAACACCACACACAGCTGATGTGTCTCTTTACAGGGAGCCTGGGAATTGCTTCATGGTGCAGCTGCCAGTGGGGATCTATAGAAAAGAGGGTGTGTGGGTTTCAGGCTGGCTTCAGTTTGTGCCACAGCTGAGCTGTGGCAGCACAGCTTTGTGTTGTGCATGCAAAGTTAGGCTCATCAAGAATTTGTTGTAAAACAGCATCACAAAACAAAGGACTGTAGAGGACCAGAACTAAACATGTTTTGTCTCAAACATTCTGAGTATTGCTCAGAATGCTACAGGAAAGGTGTGATTGGAAGAGAGGGTCCAACGGAGGTGTGGTACTGCTGTTTTGAGCCAATTCCCTGCTACGCCGTAAGACTCGGGCTTAGTCCCCTCTCCAACACACATCCAGGAGAAGGGCTTGCTGTGCATGAAAGGGAGCAAATAGGGCCCCTCTCTTCTTTTTCTCCTCTCTTTCTCTTCCACTTTCTTTGTCTCATTGTTTTCCCCAGCTCTGGATCATCCATATGGCATGATCAAAGCAAGACCAACACAGATCTAAGGACTGGTGATATTCTTTGTTTTCTTCCCTTTGCTGAGCAAAGCAGGGCCATCATATTCTACTTCATACTTGGTATTGAACCCTGTTGTGGGAGTGGGGAGCTTGTGTAAAGGTGTGTTGTGGAGTGTTTGTCAGGACCTTTGAGTAGTGGTGCTGTGGCTCATGTGCCAGCACCTTTGTGTGATGGTGTGTTGCAGCTTGTTAGCCAGTACCCTTGAGTGTTGGTGGTCTATTGCGGCTTGTGAGCCTGTGCCTTTTGAGGAGCTTGTGGTGGGAGTTGAGAACTTATTGAAGTGTTCTGTACAAAATTAAGGGCTTGTTTGCTTCCACTCTTGTGGAAGTCTATTGTAAGAATTGGCTTGTTGACAAACACCTTTTGAGTATATGCAGTGGGCTGGTTGCTGGAGTTACAGCAACTGTACAATAGAGCATAAGAGTTCCTGACATGTGACCGGTGTTCTTTGCTCAACCTGATGAGAATTTATGATGAACATCATGCCCCTGGACCAGCAGGTCACGACAAAGACCCAGTTAGACTCTTGTTCCCTCCCACCCCCTTGTCTCATAGAATCACAGAATCATTCAGGTTGAAAAGCCCTCTCATATCATCAAGTCAAACCATTCCCCCAGCAGTACCAAAGCCACCACTAACCCATGTACCCAAGCATCACATCCACACAGCTTATACATTCCTCCAGGGACAGGGACTCCACCACTGCCATGGGCAGCCTGTGGGAGAGCTGGACAATCCTTTTGGAGATGAAATTTTCTCTATTACTCAACCTAAACCTCCCCTGCTGCAATTTGAGGCTGTTTCCTCTGATCCTGTCACTTGTCCCCTGGCAGAAGTGCCCAACTCCCACCTGGTTCTGCTCTATTTGCCAGAGTTAGAGAGTAAGAATGTCCCCCCTGAACCTCCTCTTCTCCAGCTCTTTCCCCTTCTCTGGACATGCTCCAGCCCCTCAATGTCTTTCTTGTCATGAGGGGACAAAAACTGACCCCAGGGTTTAAGGTGCCTCATCAGTGTCCAGCACAGGGGGATGGTCACTGCCCTGGTCTTGTTTGCCACACTATGGCTGGTACAGGCCAGGTGCCATTGCCTTTCTTGTCTACCTGGGCATGTGTTTAGTAACTGTTGATCAGCACCCCCTTTCAGATCCTTTCCTTTCAGAAGCCTTTCCAGACCCCCTGCCCCCAGCATGGAGCATTCCATGGGGTTGTTGTGACCCCTGTGCAGGACCTGGCAATTGGCCTTGTTGAACCTCACACCACTGGGCTTGGCTCATGGATCCAGCCTGTCCAGATCCCTCTGCAGGGCTTCCAGCCTTCCAGTAGATCAACACTCCCACCCAGCTCAGTGTCATCTGTGAAGTGACTGAGGGTTAAAGTGGTACAGGAGACCACTGACTCTGTGCAAGCAAAGTCCCACAGTGCCTGACCAGCTCAGATGCTCCTTCCCAGGCTCCCCCTTGGAGCGCAGATTTGCTGAGCTGTGCCTACCTTGCTGTAGAGCACATCCAGCCAGTAATCAGCCACCTTGGCCACGGAAGCATAGACCTCCTCCAGGGTGCTGCCTTTCAGAAAGGCTTCGAACACAGACGACTGGAATATCTTCACCAGCTGCAGTTCTCCCCGGCGTTTCACTTCAAATCCCTTCAGCTCGGCCAGGGACCCATCCTCATTGAACACGGCGTACCTAGGAAAGAGTGTGAATAAACCTGGCCTACACCAAGGGATGCATCCCCCAGGGTGCCACTGGTGTCCCTCCTGCCAGGGTGCTGCTCCCCATGCCTTTGTGCCACCATCCAGCACATTCAAAGGAGCCACAGAAGCACCTGGATAATCTCAAGTATCTACAGCTTCTCTAACAACCATTTTACCTTGGTCTGGAAAAGGACATCAGCTCTTGCCCCAGCTCATCCACACTGACTCATCGAACTACAGGGGAAAGGACCTTTAAGATTATCCAATCCCATGTCCCTGCCATGGGCAAGGACACCTTCCCCTAGGCCAGGTTATTCCAAGCCCTGTCCAGCATGGCCTGGAACACTGTGGAACTGCCAAAGCTTTTCTGGGCACCCTATGCCAGGGTTGCACCACCTTCACAGACAAGAATTCCTTCCCAATATTTCATCTAACCCTGTCCTCTGGCAGTGGGAAGCCATTCCCCCTTGTCCTGTCCTTCCCAGCCCTTGTCCAGAGTCCCCCTGCAGCTCTTTCGGAGCCCCTTTAGGCCCTGTAAGGGGCTATGAGCTCTCCCTGGAGCCTTCTCTCTCCATGTAAACACCCCCAGCTCTCCCAGCCTGGCTCCAGAGCAGAGGGGGCTCCAGCTCTTGGAACATCTGGACTCAATCCAGCAGCTGGATTCAATCCAGCAGCTCCATGTTTTTTTGTGCTGAGCACGCCAAACCTTGATGCAGCCCTGAAAGTGAGGAATGACCTTAACTGGTGGAGGATGACCTTGACTGTGTGTAAGTAAGGGTGGGAGATGAGAGCCCAAGTGGGGAAATGAAGATATTAGGAAGAGATTTAGAAAGAAGGAAACTGGCAGCTCCAATGCTAGCAGAGGGGTTGAGAGGAAACTGGATGCAGCCATGACACACCTAAGGGAACATTCCCCCTCTTGCCTTTTCTCTTGCATTGTTTTGCCTTTCACAGCCCTGAAAATTATCTGTATGTCTCAAAAAAACACCAAACTACCATTGTGGGAATGACCAGTGAGGAGAGGGGATGCTCAAACCTGCTTGGCTAGCTCTTCTCCCACATACCCCCAATTCCCACCAGGCACAGCCTTTCCTTCCTCCACAACCACGGGTGCTTGCAGCTACCTTCAGGCTGTTATGCTTGGAGAGTGATCAGGAAATAAATGCCCTTTCTTAGATCCCTAAACTATAGGAATCCAGAGGCCCTGAGAGGAGTCATACAGGCACAGCCCACTCAGAGCTGAGCAACACTTTGACTCCTGCAGAAGGGTCTGAATGCCTGGAGAGGAACACTGGCAGGGAATGGTGTGTGCTGAACCTTGTCCTGTCAGGGATTAAGCACAAAACTGTTGAGAATTGTGAGGACAGAAGGTGCTGGTGTTCCCAGCAACAGCATGTTTTGGAGTCAGACCCAGGTCTTTGGGCTGCCACGCAAAATAATGGATGCTACTGCTCTAGCTCACATTCTTGGTTAGGAGGTGGTCGTTGAGAAATCAGTGAAGTTTGCGTACAACTATCCTATAATGTGACAGTAATGGCAGAACCAGTCCTACTTACAGATGGAGAGGGAAGGGGAAACACATAGGAGAAGTGTTACTGGAAGTCTGTGAACTCTTGAAAGATAGGAAGGCAGGAACTACTGAGTTTAAACAGATTAGACTGAATACAAGCAGTATTAGAAATCCTCAGAAGGAAAGTCAATGTTTCCCTGCACCCCTCAGAGCCAAACAGGCAGATGTCTGGTCACTAGGCTAGAGAAAAGTAATTTTGCTGTTATCTGCTAAAATTTACTGCCATAGTAGCTGGATTTAATGATCTTATGTAAGGAACTTGTAATTTAAAGCCAGTGAGTGAGTCAAATACTGCTGGCTCTGGAGGCAAGAACCAACATGCCCCACATGCACAAAGGCAACAAGATCCTTAGTCTTTCAACTCAGGGAAAGAGACACTATTTCAGGCTTTGAAATCTCACCTTTTCTTCAGCTTCTTGCCCTCCTCTTTGGAGGCTGGAAGGATCATGGCCAGGTATGGACCATCCACTTCAAAAAAGATGCTGTTCTCTGAGCGCGTGACATAGGTGAGTGAGGCTGGATCCTGCAGTTCCTGGTACTGGTCATTTGTGAAGCCTTCCTGTGGCACAGTCCCAGGAGAACAGTTGCAATCTACAGCTGTTGGGTCACACCAGGGGATGCCCCTGGGACACACCCTGCCCAAAGGGACACCTGAGCACCCCTCTGGAGCTACAGCACAATATAGGACTCAAAACACAAAAGGACTCAAACACAAAAAAAAAAGGACAAAAATATAGGCACTTTTCCTGCCTGTTGAGAAGGCTTTGGACCCTAAAATGATATTTTCTTCTCTTATCAGAGCCTGGAGTGAGCAGAGGATAGGTTTAGACCTTGTGCTGGACTCCCTACCAGCACAAGTAAGCATGCACCCAATCTGGCCTCTTACAGACCCCCTTCTCTAATGGAGGATATTGAGCCTCTTTCTCCACTCAGATGCTCTCCAGGGCCATCACCCCCAACATCTCACCCACTACGTAGGGAGTGGAGATGGAAGAGGGGTTCTCCCTACTCATCAGCTCTCCATCTCCTTTTCCCAGGCTACAGAGCTGGCCTGGACAGGTGCCAAACTCACCTTCACCAGGATGTTCAGCATGGCACCTGGGTAAGAAATGGTTACTTTTGGCTTCTTGATATTGGTTGACTTGATGACAAAGTTCTCTGGAAAGCTGTTGGGAAGGACACACCAAATCCCATCGGTATCCAGTTCTAGAGGTCTCCTAAGAAAGAAAGGAAGGAAGGAAGGCCACTTCAGGAGCAGAGTGGATGAGAGGAGAATATCAGTTGTGTGCCCCCCGTTAAGACAGCAGCAGCCTGTTCCATCCACTCTGTTCCCTTCTGCAAAGCAAACCCTCAAATACAACAGCAGTGTCAGGAATCTGAATGCTCATAGAATCAGAGAATCACAGATCACTTGAGGTTGGAAGGGACCTTAAAGCTCATCACATTCCAACAACTCCTTGTCATGGGCAGGGACAACTTCCCCTAGAGCAGGTTACTCCAAGCCCTGTCCAACTTGGCCTTGAAACATTTCCAGGGATCCAGGAGCAGCCACAGCTTCTCTTGTGGGCAACTTGTGGAGAGAAGAATTTCTTCCCAATATTCCATCTAACCCTGCTCTCTGGCAGTGGGAAGCCATTCCCTCTTGTCCTACCACTTCTGGTCGTTGCCCAAAATCTGTCTGCACCTTTCTTGGAGTCTCTTTAAGCACTTAAAGGGACTCTAAGGTCTCCCTGGAGCCTTCTCCAGGATGAAAACCCCCAGCTTTCTCAGCCCTTCTTCCTCATAGGAAATGTGTTCCATCTCTCTGAAAACTTAGGTGTTTAACATGCTCCCACATCTGTCCTAGATACAGACAGACCTTCTTCAGCTCAGCACACACTCACCCAATCTGCTCAATCAGCTCTCTGGCCTGGGTGATGATATTTGCCCCTGTGAAGCAGACAATGCCAGCCATTTCCATGGAGTACCAGCGAGCTCTGTGAGCAGAAGAGTCTCAGTTAAAACCAGGACATGGCTCCCTCCAAAACCTAGCTGTGGAAGGGTAGGAGGATTGCTAGGGGAAGAAAGGCAAGAAACAATACTGGGCATTGTTCTCCTACAAAATTCTCTACTTATGATGCTCCAGAAAAGCTGAAAACCCACTAACTGACAAGATTTCCATAATTTAATGTCTGGTAGGAGTCTCCAGGATGAGGAGTAGTGGGTAGAAGCAAGAGAAGAGTGTTACAGGCAGGACCAACTCCCATCTTGATGCTTCAGGAAGCGACTACCTCACCAGGACACTCCTGGTTTCCAAGGGTCCTCTCTAGAGGATCCTGGAAGGCTCAGGGGAGACTTACCCTTTCCGCATGACATAGCCATAGAAGGAGTTGAGGATGCACTTGTGGGCCAGCTGAAGGGAGTCATAGAGGATCTCCATGTTCTTGCAGCGTTTCACTTCAGAGGCATCTCCTGTCTCCACTGCTGCAGACAGCTTCTTCTTCCACACCTGCATGCCAAGGGCAGAATGAGGACAATTCCACATATCACTGCTGGTGGCACCCAACTGGTTTCCACTCAGTCCCAGTATAGCAGCTCTACAGCTCTATCCCAGCTCTACAGGAATATCTTTGCCAAAGATCAGCATCATGAGTCAAACATCCCATTTTCTTTCGCAGCACAGGAGGGGTTGGCCAGAGGCACTTTGTCAGTTGTCAGATGAGACTTGCAGCTCCCATCGTTGATCGGAATTCAAGCAGCACCAGCTATGTTGCACCATATGTGCAGCACGGAAGAACTTGATATACTGCCTGATGCAATCCATCATGCCTAGATAACTGCAGAACCACCAGTGTAGGAAAAGCCTCTCTGTCAGTCCTAAGAATAATGGCAAAAGAGGCAGCTGGAGGAACTGCAAAGCAACAGGCTCTTTAATTAACTCTGCCAGACGTAGAGCCCCTGGGCCTCCTAGAATATCTTGGGTTGGAAAGGACCTTAAAGCTCATCTCATCCCACCCTCTGCCTTGGGCAGGAACACCTTTTTACTAGACCAGGTTGCTTTAAATCTCACCTAACCCAACTGGCTTTGGACACTTGGAGGGATAGGGCAGCCACAGGTTCTCTGGTCAACCTCTGCCAGTGCCTTACCTCCCTCACAAGGAAGAATTTCTTCCCAATAACTAGTACAACCCTGCCCTCTATCAGTGGGAAGCCAACAGAGTAATTCTTTGAGGTTTTCAGCAAGGCACAAGAGATCCCCAGGCTTGGCAAGACAGTTTGACCAGCACCCAAGCTTGGTACCTTGTGCAGCCCCTTGAACTCATATCGGCGGTCCCGGAACGCTCGCACCGTGTCCACGTAGAAAGAGTTTTCTCGTTGGCAGATGGTGGTGACTCGCTCCTCCACCTTGGTGACATGGATCTTCTTGTACGCCTTGCGGCAGTAATCTGGTCGAGGGAGAAGGCAGAGGGAAGTTCTCAGGGATGGCTACCCTGCTACAGAGGGATGAACAGGGATAGGGAGACAGCTAAGCATAAGGCATGGGTGAGTGGCGGACAGCCCTACTGCAAAGGGAGAGGAAGATCCCAGTATGGAAAGATGCAGGACATCTTTATGGAGGTGGAGGGCAAGGGAGAAAACAAACTAATCATATGGCCCACCTACAAACCCAGGCTCTGCCCCCAACTCTGCCCCAGTTGGATGGTTCTGCTGGACAGCTTCCCTCCAGGTGATAGGATAATGTGATGTTTCTCTTACATTAACTGGCTTTATTTAGCAGCCTGACAAAAAAATGGAGCCATTCATATTTCAGCTTAAATCCATGGCTCTCCAAGACAAAGGGAAACACTGACAGAGGTACCAGTGCCTGGCTTCTTGTAGGAAGCACACTTGAGTCTGTTGGGATCCTGGAGAAGTTTTGAGACCAGCCTGACTTCACCCCACAGCCCTAGGAGGGGTGACTACTGCTGAATACCACTCATGGTCCAGGTTGCAAAACACTGCCAGGATCATGACCTTGATTCATTTTTTTTTACCTGCTAGGCGCTTTTTCTCATACTTGGCTTGTTCTTCCTGGGAAAGCTCATGGAAGGCACGGGGTGGTCCATCAGGGAACAAGGGAGGGAACTTCTCCGACTCCAGCTGCTGCTGGATGCGGTGGTACTCACTGCGGCTGGCAGGCACTGCAGAGGAGGGCAGTGATCAGTCTCTCAGAGGAGAAGCAGGAATTTGGCTCCATCTCTGTGGGCTGTACTTACTGAACTCTCCTCTCCACTGCCATGTCATCCGGCGCTGACAATTGGCACCTGGCTTGTTGAAGTCACAGGCAGCACACGTGGCCTCATCCACCATGGCAGAGGGCTGGATGAGGTAACAGACACACAGGTGTTAGAGGGGACAGGTCCCCAAATGACAGCTCATGCTAGAACAAGTGTTGAGTGGCAGGAGAGCACAAGTGTGAACATCAGAGATAGTACTCAATGAGTTCCCCTTTCCAGAGCCTTTCAGGAGCATAAGCTCCTCAAAACAACAGCTGGGTGTTTGGGAAGAGTTTTTGCTAAAGCTGCAGCTGAGTCTCTGAAGACCTAGCCATCCAGAGAAGGACAATAGAGCTAGGGAAGGGTCTGGAGCATATGTCTGATGAGGAGCAGCTGAAGAAGCTGGGGGCTCAGCCTGGAGAAAAGTAGGCACAGGGAAAACATTCTTGCTCCTACAACTCCCCGACAGGAGGGTGGACCCAGGTGGGGGTCATGCTCTGCTCCCAGGGAAAAAGTGAGGAAACAGCCTCAAGTTGTGCCAGAAGATGTTTAGGTTGGATATTAGGGAAAAGATCCTTCACTGAAAGGGTGATCAGACAGTGGCACAGGCTGCCCAGAGTGGCATTCTCCTGAAAGTATTTAAAAGCCATGGGGATGTGCTACTTGGGCACATGGGTTAGTGGTGGCTTTGGCAATGCTGGCAGAGTGGTTGTACTCAATGGTCTTAGAGAGCTTTTCCAACCAAAATAATTCAGTGATTCTACAATTCCATGGCATCTTGACCAAATTTCACACTCAGCCTCATCTGCTTCCCCTACCCTGTGCAGAAAGTTCAGCTCTTGCTTTTAAGGGGATCCAGAGGGACCATCAAGGTTATCTGGAGTCAGATTAGGAAAGACAAGACTGATGTTACCCACCTGCAACCTGTTGGTCAGAATGATGTTTGGGTACATGGCCCCCACATCCAGATGATAGATAAGAGGACACTCAATTCTGTTGGGAACATCCTTCAGGGAATTCAGTTTGGCCTTGATTTCATCACAAATCTGTGGTGAGATAAAGAGAAGTGAAACTAGGACAGGAAGGAGTTAATTAATCAACTATTTTTGAATTTGGTTCTTCTTCAGAGGGACACTTGCCACAGGCTCTGGGGATGGTCTAAAGGACCAGATCAGGGTCTCCTCGACCCCTGGTGCTTTAGGTTTTGATTTCAACGTCCAGGAGAAGCTTTTCTGTAGGGATACCTGGGAAGTGGAAGCAGCTGCTTCCTAAATATGACTTGATCGAGGACCTTTTCAGTGCAAATGTGTCACCCTTGTGCCAAGAATGACAAGAACAGATGAGGACACAGAGTGAAAAGGAAGAAAATAAGGCTTTTATGGAAAGGAAACTTTGGCTTAAATAGACTGACATGACACATTCTATTTGATTGGTTAATTAATAAAAACATCTTTCTCACACATCATCCTTGAGAGGAACAGAAAAGCAAGGTGGAAAAACACCACCTGCAGATTGTTTAGACTAACAAGGTGTCACATACCTGCAACTCACTACAAATTCTCAAAGCTACTGTGAGAAACGATTGCTGTTTCTCTCTCCCTGACCAGGCTGGCATCCACACAAATGGGTTAATGGAGACAACAGCTAAGACCAGAGGTCCCCAGTCTAGTGCTGCCCTCCAAGAAACTCTAGTCTTGGATTTGGAGAGGGGCAACCCACACTTTTGTAGCTGATAAGAAGTGGGGAACAAGAGCATTTGGGATATCTTAGTGGTCTGCCTTCTCCCTAAATTCCTTGCGGGCTCTCTCAGAGCTTTGCTCCTGGTTGAACTCATGAAGGGAAAAGCAGGAGCTGCATTCCTCAGATGGGGCAGAGACCCTGATCCCCAGGCTGAGCTGTAGGACTCAGCCTGTAGATGGGCTTCTTAGTTTCTCTTTGTAGAGCATAAACCAAACCCAAACAAGCATTTTAGAGCTGCAGTCCCAATTTCCTGCCCAGCTCAGCTGTGCTGCAGGTACTGTACCTCCTGGAAGTTGGTAACCTGATCCAAGGGAAGACCCTCCTCTTCCTCAATGGCATGCTGCAGGGTCTTCTCCACATGCTGCACCAGAAAGTCGAAGGCAGCAGGATTCTACAGGGACATGGAGATGGCAGTGAGGCCATAGGCAGCTGTCCCTGGCTGCAGGCCAGAAGCTTCTGCCCCGCACCCCTGTCCCTGCTTCGCTTGGGGACCTCTAAGCTGTAAAGGGCATGTTGAGGCACTGGGGGAGGTGATGGAGGTAGCAGAAACAGGTAAAAAACCCTCAGGAAGGGTTCAAAAACAGCTCCGTTTGAGAGAAGACAGGACCCCAGGTGACAGGCATAACTTCCAAGAAACGCTGGCTGAAAAACAAACCCGAAACCCTGCTTCATCACCATCCCCTGCTGTCAACAAGCTCTGGATTGCTTGCTCTCCCACTGAAGCACAGATGGCCACTTAGAGATCTCCTCCCATCCCCTCCCAGCTCAGCTTCAGGTATCAAGGGTCTCCTGGAGGTTGCCAAGCATTGGAACAGGCTGCTGAGGTCAGCGGTGAAATCACTATCCCTAAAAGGGATCAGAAGATGTGGCACCTGGGGACAGTGGTGGCCTTGGCAATGTCGGGTTAACAGTTGGACTTGGCAGCATTAAAGGGCTTTTCCAGCCTTACTGATTTCTGTGATTCTAGACGCTGCTCTAGAAGCCCAGCAGGGATACACTAGAGATGCCAACAACAGTGGAAATGCTATCCCCTCCCCACCACGCTGCTCCATGAGGACCGGGGCTGGCTGCTGGCCCATTACCATTTTGAAGCGGCAGGGAATGTCACTGCGGAAGACCCCAGATTCCAGTGCTTCCACGTGGCCTCCCACGTAGGTCTCCGAGTCCAGCACATGTCCATCATCTGTAAGTTTGTTGAATTCCTGCTCCTGCTTGTTGGGGAAGATGATGTTGGCATGGTAGGCCTGAACCATCAGCAGTGCCTCGCACAGTGTCCCAGAGCCTTTTCTTAACACCTGCACATGAGAAACCAAATCTAGATTCAAATTCAAAAATAGTAGACTCAAATATCAGGAGAAACTTCTTCCCTGTGAGGGTGGTGGGGCACTGGAGTAGCACAGGTTTCCCAGAGAAGCTGTGGCTGCCCCATGCCTGGAAGTGCCCAAGGCCAGGTTGGACAGAGCTTGGGGCAATCTGGTCTAGTGGAAGGTGCCCCTGCCCTTGACAGGAGGGTGGATGAGATTATCTTTAAGAAGCCTTCCAACCCAAACCAGTCTGTGATTCTGTAGAAGTGCTGTCCCAGCACTGGCAAGACTGGACTGTCACACAACGACCTGGACAGCTTCAGCTGGTGACACATCTGCAACACCACTCCATCAAGTGCCTTTGTCAGCTCAACCAGGTGGGAACAGACTGACATCTACATGCTTAACAGCTTCCTCATCATCCTCCCTACAGCTGACAACAGCCAAGTTGAACAAGTTCACTGACAAGTGAACTTGGCTGAGCATAGAGCATCAGCCATACTTTCTAGCTTTCTAGCCCCAGCCCTACACTGCCAAATGTCAGGTGTCGTCTTCTTGTAGAAACCTGTCTCCAAACACCCCACGGCTGTAGGAGAAAGGAGTAGCCTCTAAATCCACCTCCCTGCCACACATGCAGAGTATCTAGGTAGTGGGAATCAGATCTGTGGCCAGAGCATCCCTGCAGTGTGGGAATCATGGTACTTCACCCAGAAAAGAGATCATCATTTTGGAAAAGCACTCACCTCATCAGGCTCCATGGGAATGATGGTACACAAGGCGAAAATGAAGGGATGTACGTACTTCATATACATGTAGTAAGTAGCAACAGCATCAGACACTGAGTAGGTGGCCAGGGTCTGTCAAGGAACAAGAGAAGCAAATGAATCCCAATCCCACGCAAGAGTGGTTCAATGACAATGGTATTTCATTGCTTCCTGCTGGACATTCTCCTATAAACAAGAAGAAGGAAAAGGCATATTTCTCCATAGTCTAGGCTGTAAAGAATAATGTGTTTGCTTCTGAGGCCATTCTGCTTTAGCTCTAGTCAAACAGCAACATGTCAGCTCTAACTGAAAAGGAACAGGGAAGATGAACTAAAGGCACAGAATCCACCCAGTTTGGGCCTCAGAAAGCTGCTACAGGGCTCAGCAGAACCTCCTGCTTATGACACCTGGAGCACTAACCCTCTCTTATTCCCCCACCAGGTCTCAGTTCTTCGTGGTGTTTCTGATTTCAGTGGTGCTTTTCTCCCCACACTGATGGAAATAAATACAGAGAATGCACAGTGCAATGCCAGGGCCAGAACCAATTCAGGGGAATCCTGGTCCTTCTCCCTGTGAGCTCCAAGGCATGGGAAGTCTGAAGAGACAGATTCAGTTAATTTCTCAAAATCCACTCTAAGTTAGAGACTCAGTCATAGTGCAGCTGTTCAAGGCTTGCTTTCCCATAGAGCACGGAGAGAGAATACCTGAGGCTCCTCCGTGGCCATACGGCACATCTCCTCAGGGTCCAGCTCCACTGGATCGTAACCCAGTTTTGCTTTAGCTGCTGCTTTCAGGTTGTGACTTCCCACTGGAAGGTAACTGTCTCTCTTCACCCACCTGGACAGAATCAGGAAAGTATCAGTTTGTGCAGACAAACCAGGCCTGACCTTCACAACAGGATCAAGATTGTGAAGGGGACTTCGACTACCATGGGGATCTCTCACCAAGGACAGCCCAGCATCCAAGAAGACTGGATGCAGTTGGACAAGGCTGTCCAACTTTAGCTAGCCCAACCAGAACAACCCACACAGCCCATCTCCTCACCACTGCTCATAATTTCTACCTTCCAGCTCCCTCAGTGGCTTTAAGATAAATATTTCACTGCTGAAGGAGACCCCACCTGCAAGAACTGCAAAGACATCCAGCTGTGCTCCAGAGCCCAGACTGCTCCAGGGGGGAAAACTGACATAAAACCCTAAAATTCTGTCTCTCCCATATGTCCTTTCATCTTTCCTCTATGTCAGGAGGCTGGTAGGTGAGACTATAGTCCCTTTCCCTGCTCTAATGGCCAAATCTTAACCCGCTCCCTCTCCCTTTCTCTGTCCTCCCAAATCAGCAAAGACCCAAGTCTGCAGGGCAAGAGCAGTCTGGGAACCCTTCAGGGGAAGGCTTGGCAGCTCCTCTGGAATGCAGCATGCCAAGGGGAAGAAGACAACACAGGAATGGATTATCACATAGCCGAAGAAGGTGACACACAAAGCTTCCGACAGAACACGAGAACAGTATTCAAATACAACTATAGGTATTTTTTCTGAAGAGATAAAGATACAGCTATGTGGTAGAGGGGCAGCATTAGGTACCTCAGACAGTCCATGTGGATGCACTGGGATGCTTTGTACTCTCCCTGGCTGTCCTTCTGAAACCCAATTTCCTGATACATATTAATTCCATGAGCTGCTGCTCTTGCTTCCACAAAGGGCCTGAGGAAAGAGGAAGCATGAAGAGAAGGAGCAGAAGAGCCATTTTCCTGCATCTCTAACAATGGTTCCATGATCGCTTTGTTACAAGATACCTAATGATTTTTTCTTGTGATTTATCTGTGTATAGACTTCCAGGTAGGACTTGAAACAACCTGGTTTAGTGGAAGGCGTGTATGGTCATGGCAGCAGGATTGGAACAAGATGGTTTTAAAACTCTGTTCCAACCCAAACCATTCTGTGGTTGAAGAGGCAAAACTGCTTGCTTGTATCCTGCATCTGAAGACAGAGGTGTGTAGTCCCTCTCCTGCTTCCCCAGGCTCACCTGCACATTTCTTCCAATATCTTCCAGGTCTCTTTTGACTGACTCTCTCCCTGCTCTCCCATGACTGAGCTCATCCATATGCTGACATTCCCACATTGCCAAGGGTTTAAAAGCAGCTCAGGCAAGTGGATAGGACTCTTCAGAAAGTCCTACTGCCAAGCCAATGACCACAGGATTTGGCGAGGTGCAGGACACAGCTGCTCCACATGTGGCCACATGGCCTCCCCACACATCTGAGCTACAGAAGGATGTTGAGGATGTTGCCCTCTAGCTAAGGTGACACCTTGCCAGTTTAGTCATCATCCCTGATCTTACCAGTCAAAGAAGTCTCCATTGTATGTGACAATGATGGTGGGTTTGGTCTCCCGGACATGTTCAAACCATCTCTGGATTAAATGAGCCTGGCATGAAACAGAAAAGATGTGTAATTTAAGGAACTTTACCTCCCCAACAAGGAGGTGGTGGATACCACACAGTTTGTTCTACCCTTCCTCTTTCCTCTGCACCTAGGCCAAACCTGATGTCTCTCACCCTTATTCCCAAGAAACAAAAGCACAAGCAACCCTGCTGGACTTACTGGGATCCCCAGGGAGGCAATCTGCCAGGGAATGAGCTCTCTGGCCAAGAAAAGCTCCAGGCAGGTAAAACTCTGCAGAGCAGAACTGACTTACCTCATCTGGTTCGTTAAACACACAAAATGGACCCTCATACTCTGGCTTGGGAGTAAACTCAAAGTCTTCAATGTTCTCTGAGACAATCTCCCTGTTTGTGATCAGGTAGCCCTGAGGAGGTGACAAGGAGGCAGTGAGGACAAGTGAGTGAGTTGTCGCAAGTCGCAGACAACTCAAAAATGCTGCCCAAACAATGGGATGCTTTTCTCTTGAAAGCCAGAGCTTCTGTTAAGGGGGAACAACATTTTGGGAGTCATCGATTGAAGCATCATTGACCATCGGAAAAGGAGGCCACAGAGAGACAACATAGGACACCAGTGTTGTCTCTCTCCTGCAGAAGCACCAACAACCTGGGCTGGGTTCCATGAAATACCACCCAGATGTCAATGCCATTCCCACAGGCACACATCATGCAGCTGGCAGCATGACAAGCCTGGAGACAGCAGGATTAGAGGGGAATGCTGGACTGCTTCTTGGCTTTGCTGCCCAAACCTGAATGAAACCATCCTGGTAACCTTACCTGCCCATCAATCATGTAGGAGATCATCATGATCTGGTCTGTGTCTGCATCAGGAAACTTCAAAGGGAGTTTGGTTGTTTCAATATCAAAGGCAAGAACAACAGGATCCTGGGCAGGACCAAATCCATTAGAAAAGATTCCAGAGCTGACTGAAAGGGTGGTTCCCATAAAACCCAGTGTTGGTCCAGTAAGTGAACCAGAACATCCCCATTAATTGTTTTAGCGCTTTATCAACCCAAAAATCACTACCCAAGACCAGTGTTTCCCCTGCCACCATGGTTTTACACTGGCAGCACATCAGACGCCAGTCTGTTGGGGCAGAATATCTGCACAAAGGATGCCTGCCCAGTGCTCACCGGCCTCTCCACAAGGTCATCTCGGCGGGTGATTTCAGGGGGGTGGGTGCTGCCCCGGTATCGCACGTTGTACCAGTGAGCCTATGGAGAGATGAGGGTGGGCAGTGCTTTATGGCAGGGCCACATCCCCACGTCATTCTGTCCAGCTGCTGGGGATGAAACTGTGGCAATCACAGGCAGCCCAGTAGAAAAATTCAAACTATGGCCACGCATTAATCAGGTAGTTTTTCTGTGTGCCATTAAATAAGAAGCCCAGCAGAAAAGAACTGAGCTCTAGACACGACCTCATTGTCACCAATACTTTTGTAAAAGTGTTGGAGAGAAAAAATTTTTCTGTGCTTCAGGAGTGTGATTGGGAAAGCAAAGCTCACCACGTGGATCTTCAGGTCGATGGAAAGGCGAACATGGTAAGGCACATCATACTCCCGCATATCCACAATGTTGTCCATCTGGTTGGCACTTTTCTTTGAGGCTCCTTCCTCATCTGTGCTTAGACTGCCTCCACTCAGAACACTGCAAAAGCAGAGGGAAGCAGCCACCTTACCCATGTGTCACACAGAATCACTGGGCTGGAAGAGACCTTTAAGATCATCGAGTCCAATCCAGCCCTAACACCTCAACTAAATCATGGCACTGGCTGCCACATCCAATCTTTTTTTAAACACATCCAGGGATGGTGACTCCCCCACCTCCCTGGGCGGACGATTATAGTACTTTATCACTCTTTCAGTAAAAAACTTTTTCCTAACATCTAACCTAAATTTCCCTTAGCTCAGCTTAAGACTGTGTCCTCTCATTCTGTCAGTTGTTGCCTGGAGAAAGAGACCAACCTCCACCTGACTACAGCCACCTTTCAGGAAGCTGTAGAGAGTGATAAGGTCACATCTGAGTCTCCTTTTCTCCAGGCTAAACAATCCCAGCTCCCTCAGTCGTTCCCCGCAGGGCTTGTGTTCCAAGCCCCTCTCCAGCCTCATTGCCTCCTCTAGATGCGCTCAAGCGTCTCAACATCCTTCCCAAACTGAGGGGCCGGAACTGGACACAGCACTCGAGGTGTGCCCTCACCAGTGCCAAGTACAGAGGAAGGATGACCTCCCTGCTCCTGCTGGCCACACCAGTCCTGATACAGGCCAGGAGCCATTGGCCTTTTTGGCCACCGGGGCACACTGCTGGCTCATGTTTAGTTGGCTGTCAACCAGTACCCTCAGGTCCCCTTCTGCCTGGGCACTGTCCAGCCTATAATGTTGCAGGGGGTTATTGCGGCCAAAATGCAGGACTGGGCACTTGGATTTATTAAACTTCATCTTATTGGACTCTGCCCATCCCTCCAACCGTTCCAGGTCTCCCTGCAGAGCCCTCCTACCTTCCAACAGATGGACACACACTCCCAGCTTAGTGTCATCTGCAGATTTACTAATGAAAGACTCAATCCCCTCATCCATGTCATCAATAAAAACATTGAACAGACCTGGCCCCAGCACAGATCTCTGAGGGACACCACTGGTGACTGTCCCCAGCTGGATGCAGCACCGCTCACCACCACTCTCTGGCCGGCCATCCAGCCAGTTCTGAGCCCAGCACAGAGTGCTCCTGGCCCAGCCGTGGGCTGCAGCTTTTCCAGGACTGTGCTGTGGGAGACAGTGCCAAAGGCCTTGCTGGAGTCCAAACAGACACATCCACAGCCTTTCCTGCATCCACCAGGTGGGTCACCTGCTCACAGAAGGAGACCAGGTTGGTCAGACGCGACCTAGCCCTGCTAAACCCCTGCTGGCTGGGTCTGACACCCTGGCCATTCTGTAAGTGCTGCATGATGACACTCAGTATAAACTGTTCCTTTACCTTACCAGGTACTAAGGTTAGACTAACTGGCCTGTAATGACCAGGATCCTCCTTCCCACCCTTGGGAAAATGGGCATCACATTGGCCAGCTTCCAGTCATCTGGAACCTCACCAGTGAGCCAGGGCTGCTGGTAAATGATGGAGAGCAGCTTCACCAGCTCATCTGCCAGCTTCTCATCACCCTGGGGTGGATCCCATCTGGTTCCATAGACTTACGAGCATCCAAACAGCTCAGCAGTTCTCTGACTGCCTCCTCCTGGATAACAGGGGCCCATTCTGCTCCCTGACACCATCTACCAGCCCAGGAGGACAGTTGTCCTGAGGACAAGCCATCTTCTCACTAAAGACTGAGGCAAAGAAGGTGTTAAGCTCTTCTGCCTTCTCCCCATCTGCATCTAGTAGAGAAATTCCCTCCTGCATCTAGTAGAGAACCAAGGCTGCTCTTATCCTTCCTTTTGCCATTAATATATTTGTAAAAACATTTTTATTATCTTCACAAAAGTTGACAAATTAAGTTCTAACTGAGCTTTGGCCTCTCTAATTTTTTCCCCACATGCCCTAGCAATCCCCTTAAATATTTTCTGAGATACCAGATCCTCATTCCAAAGATGATACATGCTCTTTTTATTCCTAAGTTCCTTCAAAACCTCCTTGCCCATACAGGCTGAATGTTTGCCTTGTCGACTCATCTTTCAGCGCATAGGGACAGTCTGTGCTGTGCCCTCAAGACCTGTTTTGAGGCACACCCACCCCTCTTGGACTCCTCCTGCTTCCCAAGGAACTCTCCGAATAAGTCTCCTAAATAGGCCAAAGTCTGCCCTCTGGAAGTCCATTGTGAAAATTTTACTGATGCTCCTCCTTATTTCACCAAATACTGAGAACTCTGTAATTTCATGATCACTATGCCCCAAACAGCCTCCAATCACCATATCTCCCACCAGCCCATCTCTTCTTGTAAATAACAGATCTAGCATAGTCCTTCCCCTGGTGTCAGTCTACCAGGGACACCCACTGGCACTGGTGACACTGAGAGCAGGATTCAGGGACAGGAGAGAAATAGAAAATGTTGGATTATTTCTGTCTTGATCACAACTAGAAGTAAGGTTGCCCATTGCCTCTCTGGACCCTTTCACAAGGAATAGGCGAACTATTTGACAGGCAACCAGAGATACCACCACATCCCATCCCATCAGCTCTGGGGCCTCTTAATGTACAGCACAGAGCTGGAAGAACCACCCTGAAGATGCGTGGCAGAAAGGCATAGCAGGAGTCAGACCCAGGCAAGATAACTCTGAGGAGAGCTGGGAAATAATCAAGAGGGTCTAATTATTAAGTGGGTGGTGAGGCACTAGCACAGATTGCCCAGAGAAGCTGTGGCTGCCCCGTCCCTGGAAGTGTTCAAGGCCACATTGGACAGGGCTTAGAGAAATCTGGTCTAGTGGAAGGTGTCCCTGCCCTTGACATGCGGGTGGAAGAGATTATCTTTAAGATTCCTTCCAACCCAAACCAGTCTGTGATTCTGTAAAAGTGCCGTCCCAGCACTGGTCTAGAGGAAAATGTCCCTGCTCATTGCAGGTGGGTTGGACTAGACAGCCTTTAGAGGTCCCTTCCAACCCAAACTACTATGGTTCTATGAATTATTAACATGAGAGACTGACTGAGTCCCTTGCGGGGAGCTCCCACCTCGATAGCATGGTTGTGTAGACATCACTCGCCTGGTCCTGCTCCCTGTTTTTCCTCACAGCAGGAGAGATCTCCTTCCGCACCTTCACCAAGTCCTCCACCGTGTTGAAGGACAGCTTGATGTAGTTCCTCTTCAGGCCTACCAAGTGGTTTGGCTGCAAAGCAGCAGGAGAATGGCAGCTCAGGGATGGGTACCACAAGAGAGGGGTGGAAGGCCAACAAGATCGATGCAGGTGGAAGGATTGGCCAAAAAAGAGATGCTGATGGGTGGGACAGTAAAGCACTGAGGAGAGATTAGCCAGTCCTGCTGCTTGTGCAGGCACCCACAAGTGGGATTTACCCAGGGAAAAAAAGGAAGAATAGGTCAAGCATGAGCAGCACCCCCCTCCTGCAGTATCCTTCTTCCTCCAACCACTTTAATTCTAGAAATTAATGTCCTGAACACATTGTCTGAAACGACTGATATGTTCAAGGAGAGGAACATAATTACTGCTGATAAGCAATTAGCCATAGTAAACACATTTCTGAGATGCCACAGCACCAGGAGACTTTAATCGAGCATGCGGCTTTCTCTCTCTGCCCATCCCTAGACCTGTGCAAGGTCCAAAAAAAAATGCCACAGAAGGATACAGACCAGATCCAAGTCCTCTTTGGGGACAGTTTCCAGCTTTGCAATCTTCCCTTGGAACTTCTTGGAGAGGAAGGAGGACACTTCCCGCTCACAGCCCTGTCAAGAGACCCTGGAGTTGAAGAGTGCATCTCTGTCCTTGGGAGGAGATCATCCCAAAGCAGGCTGCCCAGGAGGTCTTGAGCTCCCCAAGATGCTGTCTCCTTTCCTGGGGAGCTCAGCCCTGCCCCTCCTCACCTTCTGGGTGGCAATGTAGAAGTAAGGCTTGTAGGGTAGGGCCACCTAGGAAGGAGCAGACAGACAGTGGTGACAGGCTCTCTCATGGGACACTGCACCCACTTGGTCCCCCCGGCACCCACCTTGAAGCGGCTCCCATCCTCCTGGATGAAGTAGTAGTCCACTGCGCTCACTGACTGCCGGTCCTCATCCAGCACCTCCGTCTGCCCATGGGCACCAAGACTCAACAAGGTCCCTTCATGAGACTACCCCGGGACCCTTTTCCCCCGGGGTTTACCGGAAGTCTCCGTGTGGGACTTCCCCCCCGGTAGTGACAGGGAAACATGGGAGACCCAGTAGGGACATTGGGTCTCCTCCCCTGAGTAGGGCCGGGGTCTATCTGTCGGAACTGCCTCGCACGGCACTACCATGGCTCTCCCCAGGGGACTTCCTCCCCAGCTCCCTTTGTGGGGCATCTCCGTGGGACACTCCCCCCACACCCCGGGCTGTATCGGGGGTCTCCCCATAGGACTCCTGCCCCCAGCCCTAACTGCCATAACTCCGTGGGACTCCCATCCCTGGTACGGCTAGGGTGTCTCTGTGGGAAAGCCTTCCACAGGCCCTATCGGGGATCTCCCCACGGGACACCCAGTGCCCTGTGTGTTGCCTGCTCGCCTCCCGCCGCGCCGGCCCGTACCGGATGCATGTTGATGAGCCAGCCCGTCCGCTCACCGGGCTCTGCGGGCCGCTCGAAGCCGAACAGCGCGTCCAGCCGATCCGTGTGCTGTGCCCGCTCCAGGCGCTTGAGTGCAGACAGCGCGGGGGCATCGTCACGGCCGGACCCCGCGCCGTCCGCCTGCTCCCGGGGCCCGCCTGGCCGTCGGCCCCGCCGCACTGCCTCGGGCTCGGCGCCGTCCCGCAGCCCCATCCCGGCCGGTCCAGGCCGCACCTCAGCGGCTCTGCGGAAGAAATTTCCCGCGCTGCGCCCGATTCTCGCGAGAGCGACCTCCCTTACAGCGCCCCGCGGCGAGAGCAGCAATCGGAACGCGGCCCCGCCTCCCCCGTGGGCGCATCCCACCAATGACAGGCGTAGCTCCCCCCCCCTCGTCCCGCCCCCGGCGCGCGCCCCTCACGCCCCCGCGGCGAGGCGGGCGGAAGCCGCTCCGGGCTGCGGCGGCGGCGGCCGGGCGGAGGCTGGCCCGGCCCGGCGGCGGGGAGCGCGACCCAGCGGGACCCCCCGCCCGGCTGCCTGAGCCCCGGAGCCGGGTCCTACCCTGACCCAGGATGTGGCTGCTGCTTTCCCCGGTGTGGATTCAGGTAGCAGCGAAGCTAAGCGCGGGTCCCAGAGTGAGTCCCAAGTGGTATCTAACAAAAGGTTAACCACAAGTAATATAGTAACAAGACGTGCAGGTGAAGCAAGCAGGATAGCAAAGAAAAGCAAGATAACGGGACAGGTAAGATAACAAACAAATCAAGTTAGACTGTAAAACAAGAAGCACCAAGGCATGTGCTGAAGATAAAGGCAGAAAGTTCAAATGTGAAGAAGACTACAGAAGCCTTCATCAAAAGACCACCAGAAGACTGATGACCACCACAGAAGAACTAATGCATGCGGCAAAAGCAAAAAACTTGCAAAACCATGACACAGCTTTATGCAAATGTGAGTATGCTAATGAAATGTTGTAATTGTGACATTTCAGGGAAGGACTTTTAAAATGTAACTGAAGGCTGCAGACAATCGAGTTTTTGGCAGAGAGATCCCCCTCACTTCCAGCGCTGAATAAACAAATACCTGCTCTGTAGCCATCTGACTACAGAGTTTTATTTTGTTGCCCAGTTTTGGGCTTCAAGAGACACACAGGTCCCAGAGACACACACATGGATGCAAACACAGGACACCCAGGACTCACAGGCACCGGACACACAGATGGCCACCTACAAGGTGCTACTGTCATCAGCACCTTGCACAGGACCCTCATCCCACCCTAGCCCCCATTCCCACACCCCTGCATGTGCCTGGTGTCCCCCCAGTTCAGCAGTGGCAAAGCCCAGGCAGATCCTTCGGGAAGGGCCAACCCCAATTAGTTTCTGGATCGGCCATGGATTAATGTGTCCCCTTTGTATAGAAAATCATGCTATGAAAAGCCAGTGTACATAAAGGAGACAGTGTTGGAAATTATACAAGGTTTACCATTTTTTTATGTAACTTTAGTCAGGTTAGTTCACCTTTGTCCAGGGGAAAAGGGAATTGAAGTTTCTTTTCAAATGATTCTGTTTCACTGGGTGAAAACTGATGAGTTTAACACCTACAAAGATTGGGAATAGCCAACAGACACAGATACCAGCAGATAGGCAACCTTCAACCCCAGATACTGCCCCCTGGCATGGTTGGAGACAGCTGGTCCAAAAAAGACTGATAAGAACCAAGAAATGAGGAACAAATTAGCCTCGGAGGTGAAGAAATCCATAAACAATAGGAAACCAAATACTAAGAACTGCGTAACTTGGGAGCAATGCACATTGAACCAATAAAGTTTCTATGAGGTTTGACTGTATAAAATATAGGGAAAATCTAGTAAAATTTATGTGTCATAGAATGATTTTCTCTGCATATCTAGGCAATACGTGGGTGAAATTTCTGTTTTACATTCTGGCCAGAATAAAGCAATGCCTTGATTCTCTAATGTTGTTTTGTTCTTTTAAAAGTTTTAAAGTTTTTCTAAAAGATTTTTATGCTTTCTGATGTTTACATATTTCTACTAGGGTTTTTATGCATGTTCATGTAAATAATAATTGTTTTGTTTTCTTCTTTGTGGGAAGAGAGAATTGATGGACTGTTAGTTTGACCAGTGTGGTTGGAGAGGTGACAGTTTCACCCTCCAATCCACTGTCACTTTTGGGATTCTATATATTGTGGAGTCAAAAAACAAAATTCTCTCTTGTTGCTCTTCTTCTTTTACATCTAACGTGTGTGTGTGTGAGTTATTTCATGTTGTAGTGTGACACACTTAACACTAAAAATGGTTGTTGGAGAATTTTTTGTTCTTGCCGCAGTTTCAGTGACACATTCATCCTTTCTATTTGACCTGAATTCTGAGGGTGCCAGGGGGTATGGAGGTCCCACTGAATTCTCAAAGCAGCCATAATCCTTTGAAGGATCCCTCTGTAAAGTGAGTTGCCCTGTCCAAGTCCACTGCCTTAACAATCCCATATTCAGAAATCATTTGTTAACTGATCAAATAAGTGATCAAATCCATCAGATCAAATAGCTGAAGTGGCTAGAAACACATCTGGCCGTCCTGCCAGAGGTGGCATACCACTACCACTATTTAAGCCCTCTTGCCCAGGGCATCACAAATACACCTGACATCTCTGGAAGGACTTATAGCCCAGGGTCGCTCCCCCACCTTGCAATCTCCTTTGTAGTCTGGCTATTAACTTTAGCCCAGCACCTCTCAATAGCTCGTTTGTTAAAACAAAATAACATATAGCAGAACATCTTGAGGAAGGTCTCTGCCAATCCTAGAGAGCTCCAATTACCCCCTATGGAGTTGTTTTAACATTTGCAGGGTCAAAGCTCCTGGCATCCACTCTTTACTGTCCACTGTAAATCAATTTTTCCCTTTTTTCTTCCTCACGACCTTTAATTATCTCCAACTCCTCTGGTGGGAAAGACAGCAGTAGCAGCATCACTACTTCCCCCTTCACCTGGCAATGGTTAAGCCACAGGGAGCAAAGGGAGGATCCTGGAGACCTTTGCCAGAAGTGCTGCCTTCTGAACCTCTCCATTGGCCCGTTGATTACCTATCATCTCTTCTGACTACCCTGCCTGATGTCCCATAACATATATTATTTCTACCTCTTTTAGTAAATCCACCACCTCCAATAGGCAAGTAATTGAGCTCTCATGAGTGGACTTTTTTTCCTCTGCAAGTTAATGAACCTCTCTCTTCCCAGTTTTCCAAATTCAGGTACCACCCCACACGCATACTTTGAATCTGTAAATATTCACTACCTTTCCTTGATACACTTTGCAGGCTTTTATTAAGGCATACGATTCTGTGGTCTCTGCTGACCATGTGCATGGTAGCTTCCCCTCTTCTTGCAATTCCCTTCCTTTTACTATACCATATCCAGAAACTTGTTTTCCTCCTATTACTCTTGAAGATCCATCAATAAACACTTTTCCCCATTTGGCCAAGGAGTAGCCTGTAAATCTTCCCTAGCTTGGGTGTGGAGATCTGTTACCTGGATACAGTCATGAGTTTCCTTTAGGTTTCCTTTCCTGGGACCAGTTAAACAGAAGACTGTGTTAAACCCTTACCCACTTCTCAATTCTAAATCCTCCTGTTCCATTCAACAGGTTTCATACTGTAACAATTTAGTGCTGGTCATCCATTAGGACTTTAATAATCCTGCCATCAGTTACCATCAAAGATGTGGCTGAACAATTCTGCAGACAATAGAGCCTCAGTTACTATTAGAGGAAATAGTGGGGCCACCCCCTTGTCAAATGTTTTAGCACTAGAATTCCTTTGGCCCTGTTTGACATGCACATACAATTCAAATTCCTTTTCTGAGTCTGGCTAAAGTTTTGCTCTTTCTGGTGTCCATACCACAACATTGGGGCTATCTGAGTTTTAAAAATCACAGAATAAAAAATCCTTAATCCAGGTCCTGCAATATCCTATTGTCATAGATGAGTAATGTGATGGTTGACTCGCACAATTAGAGGACAAATATTATGTGTATGTTAAGAAGTTTTGTAGATGTATAGTGTAATGAACAAAGTTCCTGATACTCCTGGGCAGGGCCTTCCTAGTTCACATGGCAGCACTGAAACAACTAACTCTAGCTGAGTACCGATATTGAAATGTTAATTAGCTAATTGCTCTGTTTGTTTTCTCTAAACTACCTGGAGATAACCTGCCTCCCCCCACCACCCCAAAATTCTGGGACTAAAATGCAAATAAGAAAACCCCCTGGGATCATGGGAATGTTTTTAGGGGATAAAGAAACCCCTAAATAAAGAACTAAACACAGTAGAGGGGGATAGACAAATGCCCTAGCAGAGGAAGAGGGAAACACATCCCCTGATCGACTTCTGTCCGTCATCATCGCCTAAAAAAGACTAGACTAGAATAGGCTGTGTGAGGTGGAGACAGAAAAGACAGAACCCCCTGGTGCTGCCATCAGGGAAGGAGCGGGGATAGCTGTTGTTCTGGACTTCAGAAACAGACTGCATGCCACGCTTCTCACCCTTTAGCCACCGTTATGCCACAAGGGAAGAAGAAGGGACAGCTGCTGCTCTGGACTTCAGCGACAGACTCTGCACACCTCCTTCCTTTCGGCCACCTGGGAAAGCTACAACAGCGGAGGCGAGCTCCGTTCAGGCCCCCTGCCCAGCTGATCTTTATAATAAAGAGCTGAACATTAATAAAGTCATTAGCCCTATTCATTTCATATAATTATGTTTCCCCCCCTCTTGCATTATTATCATGGGATGGCCTGGGTAGTCGGGTCGACTTGCTACTATGGTAACACCTGACCTCCAATCAGAATATAAGAACATGATCTTCACCACTGGACAGCGAAGAAGGAGTCGATGGACAAGACTTTGGGAGGAATTAAAGAGTCAAGGGGCAGAACATTCAGTGTGTGGATGAGCACATGGTGATAGAATCCTTTGCTCCCAGTGCTGTATACTTTTTATAAGGTTTTCTAACGTTGACTCAGGTGGGGGGTGTGGGGTTGGAGACAAAGAGACTACGCACCCCAATGTTCATGTGGCAAACAGAGAGTTTATTCTCAAGCCCCTCCTTATAAAGGGCATTTGAAAAATCCGGTCTGGATACTTTCATTGGTGTGATCTCTACGCTCCTTCAGCTTCTGGCCTGTGAAATGCCTGCAGCCTTGGGAGAGATGTGTCTGGGCAAGGCCCCTCTCAGTAAACCCAGGGGCTTGGTACAAGCCAGCCTGCACTGTGATACATGGCAGCAAGGTTTTAATAAACCTTCTAAATTTTTGAAAGTGAGTATCATTTTTCACACTATTAATCTTAACAATTTTCACAGCTCCCCTTCAGTCCTGGGCAACAACACCTCTAAGATTCCCTGGACCCCCACTGGGCCAACACACTGCAAGCATTCAGTCACAATATGCCCCTAACATTCAACCTTTCTCTCCATCACCTCTTCCCTCCCTTCAGACACTCCAAGCTCCCCTCTTCCAGCCAGAAAGTTAAGCAATTTCACAGTGGCTTCCCCTACCATCTGCTCCAGTTCTCCCGACAAAATCCAGTCCTTCACATACTGCAATAACCTAATTCCTAGGTATGGAGTAAATACTTTTAATATCTTGCCCAAATATGACCAGTGCTTCCGTGTATGCCTGTGGAAGGAACATCCATGTCTTTATTATTTTCCCTTCTCCCTCTTGTTCTGATGCAAAGGCAAAGTGCTGTTTACTCTGCTCTGTAAGTGGGCATCCCCAGAAATCATCTTTTAAATCCACTACTAAACAGCAGCAGTGTGAGGAGGAAACCTGGTTCAAGATGGTATAAGGATCTGGGACCACAGAGTGCCTGGGTTCAAAAGTCTCATTTATTAGCCTTAAGTCCTGCACCATTCTATTCTATAGGTTCCATCTGATTTCTTAACTGGAAGTGTCAGGAAAATTAATCCACAAACACCAACCAGAGGTTTATGTCCAAAAAGGAGACAGAGGAGTCCTGTAACCTCATTCAAATAAAGGGAGAGGCCATGGGGTGTTTTCCTTGGGGTCTGTCAAGTTTTTGGGGGACACAGCCTCCTTTTTATCCTAATTCCTGACCACATGTCCCTGTCTCTTTCCCCACTGGCTGAGGTCCTTGAGAGGTACCAACTTCCCAAAACACCTAAGACCCCCTTCTAATGTATGCCCCCCTCTTTGTCTTTTCCTTGTGTCACTCAGTGGAATTCCTTGTGGAATTTATGGTTCTTCCCACTGTTTCTTTCTTCTCTTAGTATCCAGTTTTATTTATTGGCAGACCTACAGTTTATTGGTGAAGACAAACTTCTCTCATTCCATTCATCAATCGGTGGAATCTTTCCCATTGTTTCTTTTATCTCTGTGCTAGTTTTAGCTACCAGCAGACCCGCAGCTGGTTTGTAAAGACAAGTCCCTCATTCCTTTCAGCAGGATAGGAGTGTTATAGGGAGACATACATGGCTCCAAAAGACCCCACTTTAACAGGGACTCAATAACAGGCTATAGCCCCTTCCTTCATTCCCTTGAAAGAGGGTATTGCTTTTTCAACACCACTTATCCTGGTTGCTTCAGAGTAATTTGGAGAGGCCCCAAATCCAGTTTTCCATATTGCCCTGGGACTGCCAACACTTCTGGATTCACTTTAGCATAAGCTTTATCAGCACAACAGCACTAGCCTCCCCATCACCCCTAACAACAGTAACTCGCACTCCCAACTCAGTCATGAAATCCCCTCCTAGCAAACAACAATCCCAACCAGGAACAAACAGAAACTCATGCTTTTCAAACCCATCTCACATATTCACTGCAACATTCACCAATAGCAATTGAATAAAGTGCACTGGGTCATCTTTCCCACTTACTCCCTGAATTATTAAAAGAACCCCCTTTGACATAAAATTCAAAGTAAACAGAGACTCCCAAGTCTACTAGGAAACACATGTTTTGGTTCAGACCCAACTTGCACGTTATCAAGGGCTCCAGTGTGGTGAGCCCCCAGTACAATAGGAATCCTGACACCCTTAACAATCCATTTCTAAAGTTCTATTTTTTTTTCAAATGGCATATTGATTAAAAACTGCCATTATCCTTGCCTGTACCTTTACCTTTTCCTCATCCCTTCTTACATAAACGGGATGTGCCTTTCTAACTAACCCTTGCAAGGGCCCACTCTGTCACCTCTCCAGCCAGTGCTTTCACTGTTTGTGGGCTCTCATGTTCCCAAAGCCACTGAACTCTGTGCAAAATCACTCACCACCCCGGTGACCCAAACAAAATCCCTTCCTATATCAGACCAGGCTTTGGTGCTAGATTGTATCTTACACCGTATACCAAAACCAGTCCCAGATGCATGCCCCAGCACAACCATCCAGGCCTCCAGGCTGCTCTCCCAGCACCACAAGCTGTGTAAAGCACAAGGTCCCAGTGGATGGGCACAGCCAATGGTGCCACAGGGATGGGCAGGCAGACAAAACATCCCACAGCCTCATGGGGCCGGGGGGCCACTGCAGCCCCTGCCTGAGGGGATGGTGGCGTCAGACACCACCCAGCGCTGAGCCCTGCAAACTTGGCTCTGTCCCACACCTCCCGCACAGGTCCCCAGTCCATACCCCCAGTCCTGCAGTCTGACACCTGGTCTTGGCACTCCTCACCATAGAGAAACCTCCTTAAGTTCTGAGTAGTAAGTGGAAAAACACAAATCCTCCACTCTGGCTCCATAATGACCTGGAGAGGGGTGGAGGCATAGAAACAATATCTCCCTGTTTTCCCTGTCCTGGAAGCTGGGAATACAAAAGACTTGGGCCCTGTATTAGACTGCATGTTTGGAAGATAAGGTGGAGAACATCCCAATCCTCACTGTTTCTCTTTCCTTATCACATAGTCCCCCTCTGCTGTTTGCCTTAACCATATTCCTCCCTACTGTCCTTCAAACAATTCTTTCCTAAACCACTAAGTCTCCTGTTGCAGAGAGTCCTTCTCGACTTCCCTTATTGCCCCTTCTGGGTGTGGCGATTGCTGAGACCCTTTCTCAGTTTTCCCTTAATGTTCTCTCTGGCCATCCATCCCCTGTTGCTGAGACCCCTTTTTGACTCCCCTTATTGCCCTCTCTGGTACTTACTTAATTACCTGTACTTGTACTGGTACATGTACTTAACTACCTCTGGGAGAATGTGCAAACCATCTCAACATTCTCCCAAAGGACCCTTCAGAGGTATTTTGGGATCATTATCCCTTTCCTTGGTTTTCTTTTACTGCCCTCTCTGGGCATCCTGCCATGTTTTACACCCTGAGGTTCCCACTGAACTGTTCACCACTGATGGTGAGATCTCCAGTGGTCTTTTCCTGTAGACTCTTCATGGACCTCCCTGGTCTGCCTCTTGTCTGTAACCTGAACAGTCTTGGGTGCCCCATCAATTGCCTGCTGCAGGCCAGTGCTGGGGAGATTTGGTCACCTAAAAATTGGGTGAGGCATGCCTCCAGCTCCTCTTCCCATTTGCCAGGCCCAGGCGGTGAAAAGACCCTGGACAAGTTCCTTGTCTTGTATGGAAAATCATGCTATGAGAAGACAGTGTTCATAAAGGAGACAGAGGAGTCCTGCAACTTTATTTGAATAAAGGGAGAGAGGCAACTGGGGTATACGTCCATGGGGTTTTCTCTCTCCACGTTTTGGAGGATGCAGCCTTCCTTTATCTTAAACTTTTGGCCACATGTTGCCCTCTTCCCTTCCCCATTGGCTGAGGTACTAGGAAGGTACAGCCTTCCTGAACCACCTACCACGTATTCCCCCTTGAACCTGTCATTTCCCCCCAAAGTTCAGCAGCTCCAGCTTGTGCAGACCCGTTTGTCTATTTCAGGAGTCAAACCTAACCCTAACCCAGCTCTGGGTTCTGTAACAAATCTGCAACTTGATGGAGATTTTAAGACTCGTTTCAAAGACATTAACACCAATACTTTCACCCATCAAATTGTTTTAAAGAAATTAGTACACATATTTCCTATCACTTTCACTGCCTCCCTTCTCACCTTGCAGTCAGCTCTGTGTCCTCTCTGTTCTCATCTTCCTCCTTTTAATAACACATCCTTGTTGCACTGAGGATCTTCAACCCTTCCAGGAGCAGAGACACACTGATAGTCTGTTTCCACAGTGTTGCAGTTTAAGAATGGTATTCCCCAATTTAGTGTTGGTAATGAAACTTTCCAAATTATGCACCACCCTGTGGGGGGATGGAGAGGAGAATTGGAGGCACAGAAGGTAAAAATCACAGACTGAGATAAGAATAATTTACTGGAAACAGCGTTGAAATAAGAAACAGAACAGTATCAGGAACAGAATTAATAGCAGTGTGTACAAGATGGGAACAATTCACATGTGAGTGCTCACCATGTGGAATCTGATGTTACCCTGATCACAGGCTTCACACTACGCCACCAGAAGAGACCCCTTCCCCTACCCTGTGCATAATATGAGGTGGTACAGAATAACCCTCATCCTGGCCATGCCCCTTGTGGCTACTGCAAAAATTATACCTGTCATGGCTGGAATCAGGACATGCAGCAATGTGCTCTCCATATGTTTCAGTGAAGGAATAAATAAAATATAATTAGTGAGGCAGAGGCCTCATTTCAACCCACAAATCCACAGAGAGGTGAGGAGCATGTCACCACTTCCCTGAAGCTCCTTTGAGCTTCCCAAACTTGCAATCTCCGCTTAGGAAAGTCTAAATTTTACCTGAGCTTGACCCAAAAATCTCTTTGTAGATTCTTGCTGCCAGAACAGATTGTCCTGCCCTGACTGGCATGTCCAGCAGCAGGAGATTTAGATCAGTGATGGCATTCAAATGGTCCAAAAAGGAACTGACTTTATGGATGTGAAAAACAGAATTTAAAAATATCCTGCTGGTTTTCTTCTGAATGTGCAGCAGCTGCTATTGAGTCAGACTTTCCCTGAAGATGCAGGGACCTGTGTGTTATTGCTATTTTTTGTGGGTCTGTCACCTGGGTGCTGTGGAGTCAGGTTGCCTGTTTGCTCTTTGAGTGGATTTTGTTCCTTTTGAGTAAATAGGCTGGAGAGAAACGAGGGAAAGGTTTGATGTTGGGTTCATGTCAACATTGGCAGTTTGCTTGTGCATGAGGACAGGTCATTGAAGGCAGCCTCTGGAGCAGCAGAGACTCTGTCAGGGGGACAGACAGGTCTGAGGCATCAGCATTGGATTGTGAACCAAGGTCTCTTCTTCTAGTAACTTCTCACCAGGTGTGACACTGGTTGTCCTCTTCTGGCATCTGAGTCAGCCATGCAGGGCAGGGCTGAGACTGGATGGTTCAGAGGACTTATTGCTGCTTTGCTCTGTGGATTCTGCATTAAAAGGTCAGGATTTGGGTACTGGTAAACCTGACTGTCCTTCAGCAGCAAAAGAAATCACAGAATCATAGAATGGTTTGTGTTGGAAACAACTTTTAAAGGTCATCTAGTCCACGCCCCTGCCATCAACAGTTATATCTTCCACTAGGCCAGGTGGCTCCAAGTCCCATCTGACCTGGCTTTGGATACTTCCAGGGATGGGGCAGACACAGCTTCTCTGGGCACCCTGAGCCAGGGCTTCTGTCTTATTTACACTGAGTTGTCACCTGGGATCAGGTAGAGGTGAAAAGTGGGAATTGCACCACCAAGGAACTCATGGGGAGTGAATTTAAGGTTGAACATAACCTTCTCCAAAGCACTCTGGGCAGTGAGAAGGTGGATTCTCCAGGACCACAAAGCAAGCTGTCAGCCAGGGCAGCCTCTCCAGGGTCATCTTCCCAGATTTAAAGTGGTCCATGGAATATGGGCTGGTGTTTGTCTTCTGCAAGATAAACAGGCAACAAGGTTTTTATAGGTTTATATCAGGCTGCCCCTTCTCTTTGGGGCTTTAGCAGCAGAAAGGGAACATGTCCACACACAGTGAAATGTTCTGCTTTAGGTGCCATGTGTGTCCTGGGCTTTGGGGTTCAGAGGGCATTGCAGGCCTTTGGCAACCTTCCTGAGGGCTCAGAAACTGGCAGACCTGAAGGTGGCAACATGGGACCATGAAAATTACCAGACTTCACCATGCAGTGTCCTGCTTGCAAAGCTCACACACCACATTACTGGATGCAGGTGGGTACTGTGTGAGTCCCCATGGTGTTTGATCACATCCAGAGATGACATCCCAAGGGATGACTGGGTCAGAGGCTCTGCTGATGACCAGTCTCCTGGGTTATCTCTAGAGTACACTTTGCTATTAACCTGGCAGGTTAATATAATCAGATATAATAGAATAGGCTAGCTCTGACCTCTTGCATCCCACCCCAGAGTGGTTCAGGTGGTGGGTGGGCACAGCTGGCCAGCTCCTGTCCTGGTGGAGCAGAGAAGGAACAGCCATTGCCATCCACAGATGTCAGAGGTGAAAAGGGCTGGAAACTCTCCCAGTGAACCCAGGTCTGACCTGTTGGGCTGTGATAGTGTCCAGAGGTCACCATAGTAGCTGGGAGGAGTGTAGGGGCAAGGAGAGGCTGGTGGTGTGGAGCTGGAGCTTGGGAAGTGAGAGAAGGATGAAGGATGCTAAAGAAAAGCAGAGGAACACAGGGAAGAGCAGGGGACTTTGGAGGAAAGGGAGAATTTGGACCTGTCTGGAGAGAGGTCTCCAAGGAGCTGGAGAGGTCCTGGGAGGTTGACAGGCTGAAAGATGGTGGACTGGGACTCCAAATCCAAATCCTGTGGCTGCTGTAACCTGCGAGGTGAATGATGTGGGGGAGATGCACCATCTGCATGACCCCGGGCTGCACTTCCAAGTGGAAGACGGATCTGGTGGGCACCTGGTCAGCCTTGCTCAGGTGCCTGTTTCAGGTGTATTTGTAGATGATGGTCCCTGCTGACCTCTGTCCAAAGCTGAGGCCTGTGATGGAGTACTGGAGGTCACCTACACCAGGGAGGTGGCCCTGCAGGAGGGAGGGATGACGGGCTGCTGGAAGGAAGCTGACAGCTCTTATCAGGTGAGGTACCTCAGAAAGTGTTAGGCTATCTCTGGAAGATATACTTCTGGAAGATCTTGCAACACACATGTAGCCAGTCTGGGTCTGAATGGGGTGTTTTACACTGGGTGCTGCTTGCAGGGGTGTGCTGGGAAGCACTACGCAACTTGGCATTGAAGATCAGAGCCTTGTGAACCTCACTGACATCAGTGAAAAAAACATTGACTGGCACTTCCTCTACCCTGAGACTTGAAAAAAGCACTGGCCATGCCTGAGACTCACCATCTTTTTAATACAGATCTCTGTGTGCAGGCATATGACCCACTTGGGCCAGTGCCACTAGAGGGAAGGCATTGGTTCATCCCTGTATCCCCTGGGCAGGAGAGCTACTGGGATGGTCATGCAGAACCAGTTCCTGGAGCTCCAAGCTGTGTTTCACCCACTGATTCTTAGGTTATATTTTGCTATTGGAAGTTCCAGATCAGGAAGTTTCTGTTTCCCAAGAGAGCTGTTTCCCAAAATGTTGGTTGCTCACTTTTTTTTTTTGAGTAAAGCCTGTGTTGATTCCACTCTGCCTGGGTGTAGCAGCAGGGAGGAAAGTGGCCACAGGTAGTTGAAATGTTTAGTGAGAACAAATTGGGGATGTGAGCAAGTGGAATTTGCCTTTCCAGGAACTTAAAAAATGGTGCAATGTGTGCTGAGTTAGTGCAGTGAAAGCAATGAGACTCATCTGGAGGAAAAAGAATTGCTGTGAGTAACAGATTCTTAAGGCACATCTGACCCTGCAGGTGACAGCCAGAATCAGTCCCAGGTTGCCTGCTCTGTGTGTGGGTGTGACAGTGCCATGCTGGGACCGGCAAAGGCCTGACCTGCTGGAGGCAGGAGGAGAAGCCTGAGAACATGAGCAGCATCCCCAGCACCAAGTGTGGTTCTGGCCCTGCTCCTTGCTCCTGCAGGATGGAACTAGGCTGGCATGGGCACTGAGCCTGTCTGGCCCACCATCAGGATCTGTCCCTCTCCTGGGATTGAGGGCAGGTCCTGCCAGCTGATGTGGTGCTACTGTGGCAGTGTGTAGCGCTGAACCTCCAGCCAGCCACAGTGACCCCTGTGCTGCAGTCCTGCCTTCCCCCAGCCCTGCAGTGCTCCTTCCTCAGGCACCTTAGCTTCAGGTGAGACCTTCCCCCTGTGCTCCTCGAGAAGCATCTGTCAGAGGTGTGTGAGGGCTGGTCACCAGGTCCTTAGTCTGTGTCTGTAACAACAGGAAGACTTAATGCCTCATGTTTGTGAGAAGAAGCCATCCTCCAGCAATCTTCACCCAGCCTTCCTGACCCCATTAGCTGCACAAGTCCCCTTGTATACTCTCAAATATGCTGTGACTTCCATGTCCTCCCCCATGACCATGCAGCTCCAGCAGCCCTGCTCACCAGGCTGTCATTGAGGACCAGGGCATGACCTGACCTGATGATTCCTTATCTTCACACACCTCCTTGGTGCACACACAGCCACAGCCACCTCGTTCCTTCCCTCCTAGCTGTTCTCCTGGCCAGGGTCCCTCTCCAGGAACCACCCTGATCTGCACCCACTCCCCTTCGCCCCTTTCACTCACCTTCCCCTGCCCACCCTGCACTTACATGTTGGTATACTGCACAAAAAGCAGCTGGAGGTGATTTCACAGGGCTGCAGGTTCTCCATCTGCCTGCTGTTGTAGTGCAGTGTTCCTGTTTAGGGGGCCTGGGAGAAGCTCAGTGCCTGGAACTCTTGCACGGAGACACCAGCACTGTGGACGTTCTGTCCTGCAAAGTCCTGATGAAAACGCAGAACTGGCCAGGGCTGTCAGCCACGGTCTGCTGCTGTGCCATGGTATCTGTCCCAGCCATTCCAGAAGATCCAAGGCTCTGGCTCTGTTGCTTCCTAAGAAACCGAAAGCACCAGGTGACATCAGGGCTGATCCTCTGTCAAAGTGCCTTCATGTCCCAGCTGAGCACTCCTTCTCCTGCCCAAGGCCCCGCCTGCACCTGCTCCATCCCCTGGGCTGCTCCATTTGCACAGCCTCTCTCCCTTGCGCCCTTCCCTTTCTGCTTCTGCCCCACTCGACTCCTCTTCCACAAATTCCCAGGGGAAGGCAGGGCAGGGCTGTGCAGTCAAGGGCAGAAGTTTTTTTGCAAGGAAACACTGAAGCAGAGGATTCAATCCAGCCTGGAAAGCAGGTCTGGCAACACCTGCCCATCACCCTGTTCCCTGCATCTCCCTGGCCTCTCACCGTGTGCCTGGGCTGGGCAGTCTCCGCCTGCCCCAGGCTGAATGGGACACCCCCTTCCCTTGTCCCTGCTGCAGTGGCATGATGGGCTGTTAATTCTGGGGTGGTGAGAGGTAAAGGCCTGCAGGTTGTCATCTCCTTGAGAGCTACAGTGAAGGCAGAGAGCTGAGGGTTTGCAGCACAGTGGGCAGCTGCCTGGCACTGCTGGCACGGCCCTGTCAGCCCCACAGCAAGGCATCACTGTCCCACCCCAGAGCACCCATTGCCACCACCAGCAGCATGGCTGAGCACCCCACCAAGCACCATGGGGTGACTGGGTCAGCTCAGGAGCTGGGCAGGGCCTAGTGGGACAGGACCTACTGGTGACATTTCAGTGACCCACACTGCAGTGCAGGCAGTGCTCAGTGAGGGAGTGGTGTCGGGGTGATGGAGCCAGTGCCAAGAGCCCAAGAAACAACAATCATGGAGGCACACATTACCCAGTAGCTCTGTGAGGTTTCTGGGGAAGGAAGGACCTCTAGCCATCCATCCCTCTGGGTTCCTGCCTGGTCACCCCACTGCAGGCAGAGCTGCATCTCTTGCTGTTCCTGGGGCAGTGCAGCCCCACAGTACTGCTTGTGTCTCACAGTCCCATCCCTGGGGTGATGTCCTCAGATGCATAAGGTGCAGCAAAACAATCCCAAATGTTGTCCACTTGTGGTGCCAGCTAAGCACAGAATCACAGACTGGTTTGGGTGGGAAGGGATTTTTAAAGGTCATCTAGTCCACACCCCTGCCACTGGCAGGAACACCTTCCACTATCCCATGTTGCTCCAAGCCCTATCCTACCTGGCCTTGGACACTTCCAGAGAAGGAGAAACCATGGCTTCTCTTGGGCAACCTGTGCCAGTACCCTACCACCCTCACAGGGAAGAATTTCTTTCCAATATCCAATTTAAATCAGCCCTCCTTCATCTTAAAGCATGGCCACCCACAGCTTCTGATAGAGCTTGCTGTCAGGATAATTCTCTGCAAACTCATTTAGTGTCTCCTTCCAAGGCTTCTAATCCTTGCTGGTTGCATGCATAGGAACAGTTTTTCACACTACAGGTCAAAAATCCTGCACGCCAGGTAGGGTAATGGAGGTCTGCTAGGGGTCCCCGCTGGCAGCAATACCACATGCCATGGAGTTCTGCACCATGCCCCAGGGAGGCACAGCACCACCTGCAGGGATGCTCCTCAGCTGCCTGCAGACGCTGGACATGGGATCATTTCTCCTGCCTTAGAATTGAGTCAGCTCCATGAGGACACACTATCGATCTCCCAAGGCTCTGGAAGCACATGGGTCCCTGGAGCTTCTACACTGGAATGCTTCATCCTTGGATAGTTTCTTTTTTACCATCAGTGAGAACTGCAGATGAACAGCCCGGTTAAGCCACTCATCCCACTTAGAGCAGGGAACTCAAGCTGGATATTGAAGAGCAGTGATCTGCCTGGAAACCCTTGGGACTTGTATATTTGGGGCGTAAGAGAGAAGTGACCCGAGACAAACTATCTGGGGGGAGAACCTTCCTCTGTACCCAGGGTGATCTCAAAAGTCATCCACTGAAAATAAAGAACAGATTTGGGGCATGTGATAGAAAAATGCACAGAGAGATACTGACACTGCTAGATGACATGATGGGGAGGGAAAGAGTTTTCTGGGGAGAAGAAAGGTTCCGGGTTCCAGGCAGGAGGAAGCGGAGAGTGGTGCAGATCTTTGTCTTCGGTGGGGGTGGGAGGAGGGGGTGGTCAGGGACGTGAATCCAGAACGGATGTAAAACGTAAAGCAAGGGACCTGGGAAGGGAAGGGCCGGGCCGGGGTATTTCAGATGGGCAGGAATAGCCCCGGCAGTGGCGACCCCGTGGGACCAAGCAGAACCAGCTGCCCCGGTATGCCCGGGGCCAGCGGGGAGCCCCCGCCACGCGTGTACCGAGAGCGGGCAGGGCAGGCGGGCACCTCCCGCTCCGCACCCGCGGCGGGGGCGTGTCCCACGCCCTGCCCCGCCCCGGGACCGGCCGCGCTCCTCCCGCCGCGCTGGCACCGCCGCTGCCGCCCAGGTAAGCGCGGGGGGCGGCGGGGACCCGTCCCGGGAAGATGTGAAGCGAGGGAGGCTCTTAGTGCACGGCCGCTGTCCGGGACCGCACCGCACCTTCGGCTGGGGGGAGCGGTCGGTGGGGGCCGCCGCTACCCCCAGAAGCGGAGGCACCGGGGGTATCGGGATTACCGGGGCGCGCGGCGGGCCCGGGGGCTTCTCTACAGCCGGAGGTGCCGGCGGGGCCGGGGTCGGAGCCGGGGGCAGGCGGTGCGAGAGTGCCGCATGTCTCCGCATCTATTCTGAGATGCAGCAAATGCCCAGGAAATCAAAACGGCATAAAAATGGGTCGCGGAGAAAAGCCGCGTTTGTCCTGAACGGGGTTTAGGTCCCTGTGTCATGTCCTCCCGCCAAGCGTGTTCTCCAAGTTTCTTTCCCCCTGACCAGAGGGGCACCTGCACAGGGGTGAATGTCTTTAAGCTGAAGAAAGGTGGATAAGATTAAATATTAGGAAGAAATTCTCCACTGTGAGGGTGATGAGGCAATGGCAGAGGTTGCTCAGAGAAGCTGTGGCTGCTCCATCCCTGGAAGTGTCCAAGGCCAGGCTGGACAGGGCTTGGAGCAACCTGGGATAGTGGAAGCTGTTCCTGCCCTTGGCAAGGAGGTGGAAAGAGATGAGCTTTAAGGTCCCTTTTAACCCAAGCCATTCCATGATCTTTTTGTGTTTCTTCCAACTCATGACATTCTATGTTTCCATGAACTGCATGGTCTCCTTTGAGAGGGAACATCTGAGAGTGATGAATGGAGCTGGACTGTGGTGTTATACTGTAGCTGTTAGTTGTGCAAAACATTGCCGGGATAAATTCCTTCTGCCCTGCTCCAGCTCCTGTGGGGAATGCAGATTGCTTTTGTGCAATTGGGACCTGGCAGTGACAGCACAGCAGGGGCTTAGCTGCCTGTGGTGGAGCAAATGAGAATCAAAGGTCTCTCGTGTTGTGAAATTATTTGATTTTTGCACCAGTCACTCTTCATCTGGGGAGAATTTCCAACATTTATGATTTTTATTGGCAGATCTTTATGATCTGAACCAAATCCCATGATTAATGATTTCCAGTCTAGGTCACAGAGGTGTGTGGAGAGGTGGCAGTGGCAGTGCTGCCAAATGAGCCTTTAACCTGGAGCCGGTAAATTGCTGAAGCAGCAGCCAAGAAAACAATCCTTTCTGATTGTGTTCTGACACGGCGTTCCCGCTGCACTTCTTCGAGAACCAACAGGGTACATTAAACGGCAGCTTTGTAGCTCTCTGTGCTGCTGCTGACACAAACTCCTGGTGACAAGGTGAAGTGCACCAGGGTTCGTCACTCTCTGCCCGCATCCCTCCCTGCCCGCGCTGGGACGGGGCCGTGCAGCCCATCGCTGGGGCCGTGAGCTGCTCTCGCCATTTTGCAGCGTGACTTTTGCTTCTGTTTCTTGGGACCATTTGAAAGGAAATCACCCGGCAAAGGCAAACCCGCTGCTTTCTCCAGGTAGGTGTAAAGCGAATCTTGGACCCCACCAGGAGGTGGCTGGAGAGGTAAAGCTTTGGCAGGGAGGGGGCTGGGCAAACAAGGTGGAGGACGGAACAGGAGGCGAAGGAGGGGTCCAGTGCTGCTCTGGGGTGTCAGAGTTACTGTGTGTCAGCAGCTGGAGGACCATGAAGCAGAAACCAGGCAGCAGGATTGGGACGGGCCTGGAAATGGCAAGAAAGTGGGAATGGGAGGGTTGGGCAGAGGTAAGTGGAAGCTAGCTGGAGAGCTATCAAGGGGGAAGAATGGGGAGAAAAGCTAGAGAGGTAAAGAGGAGGTTGCGGTGCCCGGGCGACAAGAAAATGGGGTTCCTGTGTACCAGCCCCCTTGATTTTGGCTCATCTGCTCCATGGGCAGAGGGTGGGCAGCAGTGCATTACATGTCTGCACAGTGTTACCATGTCCTGTGTGCAGCATCTTCGATGTGGAGGGACAAGAAGCAGTGACATGAACACGGGGTTGTCCCCCAGTTGGGCACCCCATTCTGGAAGGCTGATCTGCTGGTCTGGGAACCACACCTAGGGGTTGTGGGACTCTCTTTTCATCTGTTGTATTGTGATTCCTGATAAAAATGGTAACTTCAGGATGGAGACCATCAGTTTTCATCCTCATATTATTTTAAAAATACAAGCTCTCCCTGCCCTAAAATCATCATCCCCTGTCACACTGTCTTCTGTGTGACTTGATTCTCTTCCCACTGTCTCCTTTTCTCTTGGCAGGCAAGCCCTGTGCCCCTCCCTGGGGTCAGAGCAGGGCTGCTGCGGGTGGTGTTGATAACACAGAGTGCACAGCATGGTCCACGGGGTGGGGGTAGGGCCTTGGGCTCCCCAGTGCTCCAACCATGCCTGGGCTGTGTTCAGAGTCATGTGTCCTGTGGAGAGAGCTGATTTTTTTGGCAGCAGAGTCTGGCTTGCCCTGGAGACAGGGCAGTTTGATTTTGCTGAGCCAGACCTTGCTGGGAAACAAGGGGGTTCTTCATTGAGATAATGGGCTGTGGCACCCAGGGTGTTGTAGCAGGTGGAGGATGGACCCCAGGATGAGCAGAGAGGGGAGTTGCAGGAAACTCAGGGTGCCAGTAGGACTTTGTGCCAGTGGCTGCTGTTGTTTTTGGGGGAGTTGATCTCTGCAGGATGGTGAGAGTGGCAGGAAGGTGCCTGTGGGCTGTGGGACACTGGGTAGTGTGGCTGTGCTCAGACAAGAGCTGGAGCCCAAATACTGTTTCACTACCCCTCTGCACCAGGAGGAGTGTGGTGTGTTCACTGTGGGGTCTGTGCTGGCTCCTGCTCTGACAGGCTTTGTGGAGATGGACTGGGACTCCACCACACCAGTGGAGACTTGGCTGATTTTGGGGAGGGAAGGAGGTGAGCTGTGGGAGAGTGCTGGTGCACCTCTGGGCTGAAGCCTGGTCCCTGGCAGGATCACTAGGGCCAGGAGGATACTGGAGCAGAGGCAGGTGTACTGCTTGGTGAACTGCAGGACTCTTGGGATCCACCTTATATATTTTTATGAATGTCTTCTGCCCACAAAGCAGCTGAAACTGGCTGAGGAGTTGGAGGTGGAAAGCATCACTGGTGGCTGGAGTTGCACCACTGAGCACAGATGGAGGAGGAGTGAGCATGAGACTGTGCATGGTGGCACTAATGTGAAACAAGAGCGGGCCTTCAGGTTATGATGGAAGAAGTCTGTACTGATCAAGGATAGAGGGATATGGAGTCACCACTCTAAAGTCTTTCTAATATTGGCACAGGTATGGAGGAACCTGGTGAGGGTGTTGGCTTAGTTCTGACTAAACACTGTGGGAGTCAAACTGGACTGTGGGAGTCAAACTGGAGCAAATCCCCAGGAAAGTGAGAGAAATGGGCAGCCCTTGTAAGAGCACACCATTGACTGTGAGTCTGGTGCATGGGGGCTGGTGATGTGGCAGGGGTGTGTGGTGGGTCAGGGTGGGTGTCTGTCTGTCTGGGATGGAGCCACAGAGGTATGGGGTCCCTGTTAGGTGCCATTGTGTGTGGTGAGGAGGTAGATGGGAAAGAATGCTCTGGGTCCTGCTGATGTTCAGGACCAGGTGGACCAGAGTCCTTTGTGTCCAGGGACCAGAGCCTGGGCTGCCCCATGGGACAGACTATGCTTTATGGGATGGGCTGGAGAGGCTGTGGTCGGATCTGTGCTGCACTTTGTTTGTAGGGTGTGACCAAAACAGGTCTGCTGCTGGGACTGCTCCATGGCTCCTGCTGGCCTTGTATTAAAGGCAATATTTTGCATGTATGGAGAACTGGCAGCACTGTAGTGGATAGGGTATGGTTTGAGATCAGGGTTTGTTTTTTCCCACAGCGGGGACCAGAGTCAGAGCCAGCTCTTCCCTGCAAGCACGGATGGTGACACCAGATGCTCTGAGGCTCCAGCTGCCCCCTCCTCTTGTGTTCCTGCTTGGGGGATATGGAACCGGCTTGCAGAGCTGGATGGGAATGGCTGGAACAGGCACATGGTACCCTTCACTCTGCAGAGCAGACAAGCAAGTTTTCCAGATGTTGAGCTCAGTCCTTAAACAGAGCAGAAAATAAATTACTTAACCTGAATCCTTTAGAGACATCCATGAAGGATGTCTCAATAAGAAAGTGCTGAGCTCTTCAATTAGCTGTAACATCGTTCTGAGTCCAAAAATTATCTGTGGGACCTGATAAAGCTCCTGAAGGACAAAGTTCTCAGGGCAGAAATAAGCAAATGTTTGCAGACAACAGAACCCAGATTCAATAAAAAGAAAATTTTATTGTATGCAGGAGCAGTTAAAAACTAGCAGCTCCTGTTCAGTGCAGAGCTGTTGGACATTGCCTTAGAAGACCTGTGCTACAAGTGACTGAAAGCTAGAAAAACAAAGCTGCCATGGGGAAGAGAGGTGGAGAGATCACACACACAGCTGGACTCCTGGCCCTGACACAGCAGGGAATCCCTGGACAGAAACAGCCCTGAGGAGCCTGGCAAGGTGCGATGTTTAGAGCTGGTAGAGGAAGGCAAAAGCTTCCTGGCACTTGTGCCAATCTCCAAGGGAGACCCTTCCTGACCCCAAATTGATGATGAGCTGTTACCTGAGCATGCGAGCAACCTCTGTGCCTGACCCCTATGGCCGTCATTGCTCCAAAGCACAGCACAGCTGCCGAATTCCTTTCCTTCCTCTACTGGAGGCACCTCAGGAGGGCTCAGCACCACAAAATACTCCAGAAGTGGGGTATCTTGGGAGTAAAAATTAATTTCCAGTCCCACCAGGAGACCATTAGTGCTCCAAAGTGTTGAGGAAGTGAAATCTTTCAACATCTCCTGTTCCCATTTTTAATGAGTGCTGCATCTGGCAAATGTGTGGATGGGTAGGTCTGTAGTGGTCTCCAGATGCCAGGAATGGATTTTCTTGTTCTTTGTATACCATTGAATCTTTCCCACTGATACCCATCTAAAAAGGTCTTGTACCCTTGAGGACCCCCACATATTAGTGGGTCCTGTCATGACTAGTGCTGGGTCCATTCTCCAAAGCTTAAGGCAGAATTAGGGTTTGATACAGGCTGGTATATCACTGTGCTCACAGCTGGAATTGGGTCAGATGACCACTAGAGACCTCTTCCAGCCTAAGTTCTTCCATGATCATGGGCAGAAGGTGCAGAGCAAGAGGTGCCACGCTGATGGGAGATGAATACCAGCATAATCATGACCACAACTGCCTTGGGGCTGCCATGTTAATGCTCCCTGCATTAAAAGCTGCTGAGAGGTGTAATATCTCTTTGATTAGCCATTTGATCCCACTCTCTTTGAGAAACAGCCACCCCAGGGCTCACACTGCCTACCTCTTCCTTTGTGGTTTACATTAGTTCTCCAGTACTGAGGAGTTCTCCCTTGACCTTGGGGAAGCTCTCCTCCTCATCCTGACAGAATGTCTTTGGGAGATATCTTTTGTTGTCCTCTCCTTTGAGATCCTGGTGTGTGTCTGAGAAGAGACCTTCCTCATCCTCACTTGTGTGGACCTTGGCTTTCCATGGACCTTCTCCTGCAGACTGGTGATGTCAATGAAGAGACAACAGAGCATGTCCCAGATGTCCTACTTGTTCAGTGAATTCCAGTGGTTCTTCAGAAACCTCCTCAAAGGTCTTCTAGATGCTCTGCCGTGTTGCCCCCAGCTCTCCTCTAGATCCTGCTGCAGAGCACTGCAAAGGAAGCAGAGAGCTCACCTGTGTGGAGAAGACAAAAGTCCTCGTAGTCTGGTTTGTTGGACTCATGGCAGAGATCATTCAGGCATTTCCACCTGTGGGAGGAAGCCAGTCCAAGCAAGTGCCTGGAAATCAAGAGAGGAGAAAGGCTGCTGAGCACCTGATCCTGAGCTCCCTCGGAGAATGAAGGTTGGATGCTGGTGATGGCAGGATGTGAGCACCCTTTGCTGTCTGGTTTCCTTGGATTGACTGGCATGTTCCTGAGCTTTGGGAACCTGAACTGTGTCCCAGCAGACCTAGGGCTAGCTTGTGTCTGTCCCAAGAGGAGGGCAGGGCAGCGGAGGCAATGCAGCTGTGGGAGGACCAGGGTTGTGCAAAGCCTGGAGGATCTGGGATTCTAAGACCCGGGGACAGAGAAGTTTCTTATTCTGGTAGCCCCATCCAGGATCCTCAGGAGCTGGCAGCTGCTCTAGCATCTTTGTCTCCTCCATGCTTCAGCCCCAGGGCAGGGTCCCTTCTCTGAGAGCATGTGGTGAGTTGTCACCAAGCCCCTGCCTTCTCTGGCCTCACACCTGCTAGCCCCTGGTGTCAGGAGATCACATCGGTCATCTTGATGACACTGGGAGCTCCCACATTACTGAGGAAAGGGAACTTGGGTCCAGGGCTTGAGAGCAGGGGACAGAGGGATGGGGAGGGGACAGAGCTGCCTTGAGAGGTGGAGAAACCCCCACCTCTATGGTGGAGAAACCCCCTCTATGTGTCCAGGGGACCAGGTGAGGAGACTTGTGCTGGGCAAGTGGGAAGGGGATGAGAAGCAGCCCTCTCGCCTCTTCTTCCTCTGGTGGCAACCAGGGCTGGTGTGGCCAATGCAATGAGGGCCAGGATGATGTCCACAAAAAGGTGAGTGTGGAGCCAGAAGCTCAGTGAGAGGGTCTGGAGGAGCCAGGAGAGGGCACAGGGGCAGCTGGTGTCCATGTGCACCAGGCCCCCCTCACACAGCAGGTGCCTCATGGCTGAGGGACTCAGTCAACAGTGGCACAAGTGTGTCTCTGCTCAGTGCTCCACAGAGGTCTCCAGCTGTAGCAAGGGATGGCAAACTGACATCTCTGGGAAATGTCCATGTTACAGGGCATGGCCTGGTGCTCATATCTGTGCCAGATTCCTAGGCAGGTCATGCAGGTCATGCAGGTCATGCAGGATTACTTACAGCAGCAGGACAGATGCTGACAGAGACTGCAGCTGGATGGGAGGGACCTGGATGCCAGGTGAGGATATGATACTGGGCAAACTGATGCTCAGGGGAAAAACATTTTTTATACTTATGGTGTACTAATACACCTATATAGTTATATAGTCGCCACATTAGCTCTTGGAAAAGATTTTGGAGTCACAGCAGAGCGCTTGATTAAAACAGGAGCCTGGGGCACTGCAGAGAGCAGAAGCACAGTGCTAATAATAGCTCTGCCAGCACTGCACTGCTCAGAAGTGGTGCAGGCTCTGGATCCTGCTCTGAGCCCAGTGGGAAGTGTGGGCTGGAGTGTCCCTGCCTTCCTGCCTTGCTCCTGCCTGCTTGTGGCAGATGGGTGCTGCTGGCCATGTTTGGACAGTGGATACTGGGCTGAGCCAGGTGGGCTGTCTGGTCTGATATCCCTGACTTGCACTGAAGCTTGATGTTGCCATATTTTAGATATTTTGCTGCCATGCAGGAGAAGTGCTCATGGTCAGTAGCACTAGACTGTTTCCCATGTTTCTCCTGTTAGATAATTTTCCCAGTTTCTCCTGTTGGGGAGCAGGCTGGTGTCCCTGGTTGTATGCTCGGGCAGTGCTCTCTGTGGATGATGGAGTTCTGCAGACAGCCTGGTGTAGGGGCTGGTTCCTCATTCACACTGGAGTTTTTAAGGATGGGTCTAGTATGATCGTCAGCACCACAACAGTTACCTTGTAATTTCGTAGCCCACTCCTTCTTGCCCTCTCTGAGCACATGCTGAAGGTGTTCCTGTTCAGCTGTGTGCCACAGAATGTTGTTTTGTTCAGGGAACAGATGATGAACTGGTTTACTGAGCATGGACCTTGTTCAGGTCAGGCTGTCGCCTTTCAGGACCTAGCAAGGTTTTACAGGTGAACCTCGGTTCAGCTACATTGTGTTGTATATGGGCTTATTTCCTTCTCCTAACAGAGCTTATGGCTTTGGCCATGAATCCTGCAGGATTCAGCTCTGGATCGATACCTCTGGATGCCACTAACAGTGTCATGGCCCTATTGTGTCACCTGAGTTGGTCTGACAGGGGAGGGTGGGGTGCCTCTCTGCAAGCATCTGAGACTCAGGTGACTCTGAAGCATCTCCATGTGCTTGCTGGGACTGAGGCTGGGAGCAGCCAGATGGCTTCTCCTCTGATGGCATCACCTAAAATCCTACCAAGAACCATTTTGGTTTTGCCTAGTAAACGCTAGGAGTGGAGAAGGGCACTTCCCTCTGACCTGCTTTGGGAGGTGCGGATGTCTCAGTGCTTTGGAAAGGCTGGAGGGACCATCAGTGGAGAAATTAGGAGATGTGAAATGGGCTTGAGGGGATGGCTGCACATTGCCATCTTTAAGGTCCAAACAAAGCAAATGCATTTTGGATGAATGGGTGACATTCCAATATTCAGGAATTCTGACATCCCCCGAAGTCCTTGTTAAAACCAGCCAGACCAGCTAGAAACCAGTCCCACATCAGCATTTCTGGGAGGATTGGAGAAGTTGGAGTGATTCTCTGGTGAGACGTATTTGGGAGCTACCCTTCTGCCATCCAACCCACCACCTGTCCAGGGGTCCCTGCTGTGGTCCCCGATATGTGCAGTATCCCAAGGGAATGCTGCAATTCCCTTGGAATCCCTTGGTCCCCCATATGTGCAGTATCCCAAGGGAATGCTGCAAATCCCAAGGGAGTGCCAGGCCACTGCTTGCCTGGGGCATGATCCTGTCTTGCTGCTACAGTGTCCACTTCTGCTGCAGGAAGTCCACTGCGAAGAGCTGATCTGGGTTAGTGGGGACTTTGTTTGCTCCTGAGGCACCAGTGGCAGTATTTTATTATATGCACTAAATTGTTGTCCTGTATCACTGATACATCAGTGACCCAAGACTCAGTTTGCCTGGTACAAAGCCATTTTCCCTTTCTGCTGGTTCTGGCAGAGGGCCCTACAGCAGCTACTGCATGTGACATCCCCACTCTGTTTTCCCCCACTACTCCCAAATCTTCCTCCGCATTTATGCACCTTCTTACATGGTAGCTTTTTTTTTTTTTTTTTTGCATTTACTCTTGTATAAACATTGTCATGCTACTTTTCTGGGATGCTCTTGGGAGAAGAGCTCTTCCCTCTGCATTTAATAATCCCTCTTTGCAGAGTAACAAATAGCACATGCTTGCTTTGCACCATGGGCAAGGCACCAGGATTGTGTTCCTTTACAGCTGGAATTGCTTATTCAACATAATCCAGGCTCTGAAGCTGCTTCTGCAACACAGCTGGGGCTTAGCAGAGGTGATGCTATGCATGGAAGGGGACTCAGAAGTTGTGATTTGGAGTGATATAGCTGAAGACAGAGGGATACATCCTGATATTTTGAGTTGATGTCTAAGCTAAGGAGAGAAGGTGCTTGGTATCTCTCTCCTGGCATTTCTTTAATTTCTTCTCATTGTAAAGATCTCAAGGCATTTTAAAAGCTACAGAAAAATCTACTCTGCCTGTCTCAAAATATAATTTGGAAATTGTATTTATCTTCCTGCCCAGATCAGAGTGCTTTCAGAGGGCTTTTTGAAAAATGTATGGCAAAACCATAGTAAATCCGTTCAATTCAGGAATGAGTAAAACAAATGAAACAAACTATTTTATTGCCAGTGTGTTAGATGACTCTTTGCTGTTTTCAGTAATGGAATGGAATTGGAAAGGTTTATCTAAATTCTTAGTCTGTACCAAATCTGAGAGCACCTCAAGTCAAAGCTAATAAGAGATACACAACTTGACTTTAAAAATTAAAAAAAAAAACTCAATAATGTAAAAAAGGGAGGTTGATGCAAAATGGTCTGATATCAAAACCCCTTTCTCTAAATAATTAATTGTTCCTAAGCCTATGGCATTTCTACAGGAATGAGCATAACTGGCACAGGGGAACTGGCAGGACTGTGCAATAGAACAGACTTATTTTTTCAGTCTCTTAATAATAACACAAAAACCACAACTGAAAAGTATTTATGGTTCAGTCATTATATTTGTGCTGTGACCTGTGTGCTTAGAGCTTTAATTCCCAAAGTCAAGGCTTTGGGAAGTTATTAAAGTCTGGCTATAAACGATACGAAGGTTTTTGTAATTAACTGTGATGACTGAATTTATAAACTTCATAACTGAATTTAGCGGTGTCTCCCAGCACGGTGACCCCAGCAGGTCGCTGTCCCCATGTCCCTCGGGTCACCGGGGTGGCCATAGTGTGTGCCGGCAGCTGTGGGCACAGGCGACAGCGCTATCACGGGTTTGCCTCCCCTCCTTGCCGCACCCGCGTTCCGGCCGTGCCAGCTCTCACGGAGCTTTTCTACCCAACGCAGGTGGGGATCGACGCGGAGCCGGGACACCTCCTGTACCATGCGAGGATGTGCCCGCACCCTCGCTGACTTGCCCGCCCCCGCCCCCGCTGCCTGTCCCGCCCGGCACCATGGGAGGATGCTTCTCCAAGCCCAAACCAGGTGACTGCCCTCTGCGCCGGGCCCCCATCCCACTGCCCCCGTGGGAGAAGTAGGTCAGCGGTGGACGCTGGCTGGGGGAATGTTAATGCTCGGCTCCTGCAGGGAGGATTACTGGGCTCTTAATCCCCCCAAATTCCTCAGTGCTCTCACTCCCAGGCAGGAAGCTGTGGGGGGTTGAAGCAGTGCCAGGGTGGTGGTAGGTGGGTGGGAGGGGAGCTCACCCTGTACCACGAGGGAGGCATCTCTGCCTGGTCACGCCGCCTTGCTCTTCACCACCCACCTGCTTCTACCTTTCTGCTGGATCTGGAGCAGAGTTGCCCCCCTCGTGCCCTAGTATAGGTTTGGGTGACAGCTATCCCAGCATAGACACATGGGCCTCCAGCACCTTCCTTCTGCCACAGCTTTGTCACTCTGGCACACTGGCCAGCCTTTATTTCTTTCTCTGCGGGAAGGGAATGATCTGGAAAGGAGCAGGCCAGGTCCTGGAGCTGCTCTGCTGTTGGGATTTTATTTTCCTGGTGAAGCTTGTCCATCTGTACTGCTTTTGGTGGGGAAAGCAGCTGTAGACACCTGGACATCAAGGATTCTCCCCTTGCCTGGCACATTCCTTCCATGGCTGGGCTAGCTGGGCTCCCTGCTCTCTACAGCTTGGGGAAGGTTGGGTGTTTGTGCGAGGGGCGGGGGTGGTGCCAGCTGCTCAGGCAAACTGGCTGGTTGAGAGGGGCCTGGTGTGGAGGTGTCAATGCTCAGCCTTGTCCTGAGCAGGCTGGGCATGAGCAGACACTGCGTGATCACCCATACTCATCACCCCTGGCAGCACTGCATGGCTCTGGCACAGGACCCCAGGGAGTGATGGTTGGTCCTGTCAGTGTTCCCGAAGCTGCCATGGAGGAGTGCTCCAGCTCCCATCCTGCAGCTTGTTTTGGCCATCTCAAAGGGAGCTTAGGGTAACCTGGTCCTTGTTACTTGCTTGTGTTCCAGGGCAAGGAGAATCAGAGAATGGTGATGATCTATCAAACCAGTCAGCATCCCTGTGTAGCCTTTGTGGGTGGAAAGATGTCTTTTGGGGACCTTTTCTTGGCAATTTGTCTTCACTGTCTGAGGCAGGAGGGATTTCAGGTTGAAGGACTGAATGGGTCAGAAGGGCAATAGAAGTTGTGCCTCACTGAGCATCCATGGAGTGAGGTCGCTGCCTTTATGCAAGGCACAATGAGAAAATAAAGGTGGCTTTCTGCCCTTGACCTGTACTGTGATTATGTTATGGATCACCATGAAGGTAATATGGCACTGGACACTGACCTGTAAGTGTTCTCTGTGAAAGCCCTGTTTATATGTTTCCTTAAAATGTTTGAGGAGTAAAAACTCATCCAGGAATAAATGCCTTTGTTGACTAAACTTGTGACAAACTCTGCTATGAGGTCCACTTAATTTTGTATACTATCAGCAAAACTGTGTAATCTTGCACCAGTGTTGGAACACCAATGCTCAGCTTTCCTTAGCTGCAGATTTTTGCAGTTAAGAGAGAGAGCTGTATTTGCATAGCAGGGCCAAATGCCTGAAAATGCCACCTGCAATGCACCTCCATCCCTCAGCTCTGGTTTGGATTAGCATCTTCAAAGGCTTTGCACAAGCCTTCCACAGCCCCTGGGTAGCTCACCACTGGCTGCGGGGCTTCATCCCAGGCTTATAAAACCTGCAAATGCAAGGAGATAAACAGAGGCATTTGAGGATACTGATTGTTCTAGCAAAGGGTTTCACTGATGTTTCATATGGGAATTGTACAGTATTAGAGCTGAGTACCGGACTTTACTATTCCTTTTCTGAATAGGAAGCAGGGATAGAATAGAGCTATTTGCTCCATGAGTGCTGTTTCCACATGAAGGGAATATTTCGGATGCAGCCTGAAGTGAACAGAATTGATTCAGGCATTTTTCCAAGGTGTACGTGAGATCTTTATCTGCTCCACCTCCTTCATTACAAGAGAGACCCTCAGTCACCCTGAGCACCCCCGAGATAACCTTGCCACTGTGCACATATCACCTTTTGATGGGCAGGTGAGTGATACAAGAGCTCTGGGGAGTGGAGTCCCTAAATAGCTGTGCTGACTGTACTGCTGGCCAGCTGTGAGGTCTGGCTGCTGCTGCTGCAGCGCCCATCCCTGCCCGGATATTTCAGTGTTTATTAAGAGCTTATGTTCAAACAGTGAAGTAATCTGTTGTTATCTCCAGTGTTGCAGTCTCGTGATGCCAGATCCTCTTCTGAAAGCCCAGTTGTCAATCTCTGCATAATTCTCTCCTTGGGTTTGTCTCAGGTGGGTGATGCACTGGGGATGAGCTGCCCAGCTGGCAGCCTCCATGGTATCCCAGCACCCACTCCCACCGCCCGCTCTGAGCTTGTCCCCAGCCTTGCTTGATAAGTCCTACCTCCCAGTTTTAGACTGTATCATTTGCTGACAGAGCATCTGGAGAGAGAGAGCAGAGCCAGGCACATTTGACATGGTGGTTTTGTCATTGGCTCTGTCATTTTTAGCAGAATGATAGAATCATGGAATGGTTTGGGCTGGATAGGTCTGTAGAGACCAAGTAGTTTCAACCCCCTGCTGTGGATAGGGACATCTTCCACAAGACCTTGTTGCTCCAATCCCTGTCCAGCCTGGCCTTGGAAGGAGGGGAGAAGTGGTCCACAGAAATGGTTTGGAGTCTCTTTGAGACCACCTGAAGTCACTGTCATTGGGGCTTGCAGTTGAGGTGGGGTGGGAGAGCCTATGGGATGCCTGGAGAGTGCAGCTCTGGCAGGGCACAGTGAACCCCAAACATGTCCCATGGTGGTGGATTTACTCTGTGCTGCTTTGGGAAACCAAACCCTGCTGGGGTAAACTAAGATTTCTGGCTGTGCCTGCTGGTCCCTCCAGCATCATCTCTTCTGATGATTCTGATGCATTCTGTTTTCCACTGCTTGCAAAGCTGTTGGCACCGTACAGCCAGCAGCAGATTGTTCCCTGCCCTCAGTGCTGCTCTGCCGTGGGCCTGCAGACCTGAAGTGGTGCACCCTGAGGCATCACAGGGTTTTAGGCTGGGGAAGGCAGACACGCTGCTCTCCCCTTGCCAGCTCAGCTCCTCCATCCTCTATAGCTAGGCATCTTCATCTTATTCAGACTCCCCTTGGCTCAAGTCAGGTCTTGGCTCATGTCAATTCTCTCTTCCCATATTAGCTCAGTATTTTCCTGGTTTCTAGTATTTTAAGTATTGGGTACCTGGAGGTTCAAACTTTCAATGGCCTGATGTCTATAATTTAAATTTAGCCTCCAGAAGGGCTCTGAGCCATACTGGGAACCCAGTCCTGTGATAAAGAAGTATTGGGGCATCTAATTGCTGTAATTTATTAAAAATAATGCCTGTGACCCTGCTCTGCAGCCCAGCCACCTGCCAGCACCCTGCTTTGGGATCGATGTCAACAGTTCCAGTCTCACATCTAAAGTACCTCTCCAAGAGCAAGCAGAGACTTTGACTAGTCGCACCAGGCTGTGAATAGTGATGGAGAAGGAATAAATGTACAGGAGATATAATGGGATATTAAGGATTGACTACTTGGGTGAATGACATCAAGGGAAAGCACAAGAACATCGTGGCCACAAGAGAAAAACAGCACCTGAGCCAACAGTGATAAATGGTACTGGGACATGGTTCCTGATGCTATGTGAAGGATACCAGCAGTGCTCGACCTAAAGGCTGAAAACCTGGGAGAAAAAAAAATGGGTCAAAATTTATAGTCTTGTCAAGTGCTTGTATTTTAAATGATTCTGTGACTTTGAGGAGCTGACTCAGGATTTTCAAGTAGTGAGAGCTTGCAGTGCTGAGGTATATGTGGATATGTGATATGAGCACTTGCTAATGCTCAGCTAGTTTCTCTGCTTTTTTCTATATTTTATAAAATATTTCCAGCCCTGGCCTTCTGGTTCTTCATCTATGTAAGTGTGTATCTATAGAGATATCTTAAAAATGTGCATGAATTTATGCAAACACCTACACACACATATGTATGTGTATAAGTGATGTTGGTGGCACAGGGCAAGCAGGCACACCTCTGTCTCTTTCTGTCATCTATATCTATACCTAGACATATATACATCTCTACTTATATTTTAATCTATATAATCTATATCTATACCTTTATGCCCATACCCATGTATCAATATCCATATTTATATTCATATTTCTACCTATATTCCTGAGGAGTTGCCTACTGTCTAGATTTGTAGTCACATGCCTTAAAGAGTCTAAACAGTTTGATTTAAGGTCCAGACACTCTTCTAGCAGTTATAGGGTATGACTGTCAAAGAGCTGGAACACACTGGTCCCATCCCCATTGTACCAATTGGACTTGGTATTAAATTAAACTTGGGTTTATAAATATTTCATTTAAATGTCATTTTCCCTGATGGCAACTGAACCAGTTTGCTGGATCAGCTCAGGTGATGCTTAGCCCTGGATTCCTGGAGGGATCATCCCTCGGGAATGCAGGTTTCAGGCCAGAGGGACACCCCATGAGGGGCTGAGAGGCATGAGAAGGAGGAGGAGATGGGGGTAAAAATGGTTGCTGAGAGGCAAGTGGGATATGCCCCCCAGAGAGGCAAGTGGTGAAGTGTGGGGCCCAAAATAGGAGAGAGAAGATTTTACCACTCTTTTTCTTTTCTTCTGGACATTTGTCCAGCAGTGCTGGCGGGTGCCAGGTGGGGATGGCTGAGTGCCAGAGGCCTGCTGCTTCCTGCATATGTTTTTCTAACTGAGGAAGAAGGGAAAAACTCAGAGCTACATTTCCATCTTCATCCCTGCAGGTTCATTTGCCTGTGAATCAGTGGGCACTCCATGTGCTCACCTGACCCAAATGCACTCTGGAAAACAAAGTCCTGGGGCATCAGCCAAGTGAGAGATGGGAGTTGTTCCCTGCAGGGTGAATTCACTGATATCCACGTCCCACTCACCATTAGGGCTCAGAGCCACCAGCTTTGCCCAACCTTTGTCTCATCCTGCGACATGGTCTGACTCCGCAGTCTGGCTGCAAGGATGCACCAACACATTTTCTGCAGATTGACTGTGAAATCATATGATATCAGCCTCCTGTTTCTTGGGCCAAGACTATTTCACTGGGTAAATGGGTATTCATTATATTTCCAAACTCTGTCCTGGAAAATCCATGTCTGCTTCTCCCAGTGCCCAGGAAAGAGGTACTTATGGAGAGCAGCCTCTTCACTGGGTGCCTGCAGCAGCCAGGCTGCTTCTCTAGAGCTCCAGGAACAGATTTGCTCATAGCAATGTGGGGTTTTTAATTTATGGTGCTGGGCCTATTCATTTGCATTAACACCTGCAGCTGCAAGAGCACAGCAGAAGGTGATGTTTTCTGTTGGTTTAGAGTTCATACACAGAAAATCACTTTCCTGGATCTGTCTGTCACTACCCCGGTGAATCCTGCCCAGGTGAGCACAGGGATTTCACACTTTGGCAAAAAGCCATGCATCCCTTGCCTTGCTGAGCAGACACAAACAACAGAAACGTGCAGGACTCCTGAGACAGCTGCCTGCCTCCAGGGCCTGAATGGCCATGGCCACTTGCTTTTCTCCCTTCCAAAATGAACAAACTTCTCCCTGACTTGTTCTTCTATTGTTCTCTCAATATTCTTGCAATAAAAGGTTTGGGACAACAGATGAGGCTGGGAAAACCCAGCATCCCTGTCATTCACAAGCCTTGCTGAAGGGCTTATTTTTACCCTCCCTCTGCCTTTCCTTACCTGTTTAGTTTGGGAACTTCAACTTTTGTCTTCTACACTAATTTTCCTGGTCATGACATTCTAAGATGGGGAAAGCTCAATCATTTCCCATGTACATGAGTCACTTCACCAGTCTCCGGCACTTTCCCCTGGCTTGCTATAGAACTCCCTGACATTTATTATTATATTAATGGCTTTAGCTTGATGAAGTCCCTGGGAGATAAAGTGATATTTTCCACTTTGTGATGTGAGAGTTCATCAGTGACTTCTGATGCTGCTGTGACCAGCTTGCCCAGCCCAGGCATGGAGTGGAGCATGGGGGTGTAGCTGGGTGGGCCTGTGGCAGGGAGTGGGTGAGCACTGCCTTCAGGAAGCTCATATTAACACAGAATGACAGAATTATTTGGACTGGAGGAGGTCTTAAAGCTCATCCAGTTCCATCTCCTGCCATAGGCAGGGACACCTTCCACTATCCCAGGTTGTTCCAAGCCCCATCTAACCTGGCCCTGGACACTTCCAGGGATACAGGGGCAGCCACAACTTCTCTGAGCAAACCTGTGCCAGGGCCTCACCACCCTCACAGTATCTTCTGCATGTGCTCACCTGGGTGGCCGAGGAGAGCGCCTTTGCTCCCCACCGTCCCTGTTCCCATATGCCCCTGGGTCTTCTGTTTGCCAGGACAGGGATGATTTTTTGCCAGACCTGTTCACTGGTGCACACATGAGAAAAATGGACCATCCTTGCTTCTTTCACCTACTGTTGAGGAGTCACTCCACACTCAAAACCTCATGTGGAAATAATTTTGGATATTTCTAGTTCCTTATTAATTGGTCTCCATCTAATGAAGCAGCTTTATGCACCATGTAGTGTTGGCTTTCTCTTTCAGTTAACATTACCGACAAACAACTAAAGGGTTTTTGAAGTCTGTCTGAGCCCCAGAGACCTTGGCATGCCTCATATGGAGCTGCCTGTAGCTGTTTTCCACTAAACAGGACAAGAACTGTAACTGAGAGGTTGTTTTGCTTTCAATAACAAGCATATCTGCTTTCAAGAATATGTACTTTATGAAAGCAATGTGCCTGATGCAAAAAGAATGGAGGAATAATGGGCTCAGGTAATCAAGCCAAGCTTGATGTTAAATGTTTTATCTTCCAAGTCAAGCCAACAAAAAAATATCTGTTTTGATGTCTGTTTCCAAGTTCAGGGAAGGAAGGAGTGAATCAACAGTGAACAGCAGCAAAACCTCTGGCTTCATTTTAACAAAGGTTTTGGGTTATTTCTGCAGTTGAGGTGAAAATTGAAGTTGTGATACCTGAGAAGGAGAGAAGCAAGGAGGAGATGTCACCCAATGGGAAAGCCAGCCCTCTGATCTACAAAGTCAATGGCACTGCCCGGCACTACCACCTCGAGGAGCATCCAATTGCCAGCAACCCCTACCACAACCCAAAGGATGTGGTAGAAGCATCTGTGTGCCACGTAAAGGACCTGGAGAATGGACAGTAAGTGCCCAAAGATTTTGCAGATAAAACTTGAGAAACCTTCTAAGCTAATCTGAATGCCCTGTCTTGTTCTTTATGGTTGTTGGAGATGATAATTTAACTTAGTAAACTTTATTTTTTATCTTAAAATATTACACCATGGACAAATGACAGCTGTTCTTAGAAGGTCTTCTGTTCCCTGCATGATCTGCACTGGGACTTGTCTCAGAAAGAGGTGATGTTCCGTAGCAGAATTTCTCAGAAGGCTCTGCTCAACTTGTGCTAACAGGCCTAGACATTTTTTAATAAATGTATAGCCTCAGTGATTTTACAAAACATCAGGAGAAGCACATGGGTAGAGCTGATGGGGCAGGTCATGTGCTCCATCCTGTCTGAAGTGCCTGGCTCTTTAGCTGAGCTCATCAATTTGCTCTTTCACTAAGGATGCAGATTTTCAGATCTTTTGCAAATGAGAACAAACTTCAGCTGGGCACATTCAGTGCCCTAATTTAATATTCTGAAATCTGAAGACTGTCTGTCCCAGCCACTGTGCTTTACTGGTGCCTCTTTTCTGGGGTGGAAGTATAGGTTCCATTGACATCTCAGAAGGCTCCATCTGTATGTAAAAGAAAATAGTTTGGAATAGCTTTTGTTCCAGTGAGGGAGCAATGTAAGGTGTGTGGGTCACAGCAGGAGTCTGGCAGCTGTTTGCTTTAAATTGAAGTATTGCCTGTGATAGTATCCAAGAACAATCCATGTACTATGGGCTACTTTGTGCTAAATTAAGGGCACATAAATTTCATGGGCCATAAATTCATTTTCTTAGGTAAATTCATCCAGGAATAAATGGGGTTTTCTTTCATTGCAATAGGAATCTATGTATTATACCATTCTACAAAGGGATGCACTGGACTCTGTTGGATTAAATCTTCTCATGATGTGGAGCAGTTGAGGTTGCTTGGCTTGTATCCTGGTTCCAAACAGGACAAGGTTAATTTTTGCAGTAGCCAGGAGGTGCATGGCCAGGACCTAGAGGTTTTTCTATACAACCTCATCTCATTGCTGGGGCAGGGGAAGAGAGTCTCTTGTGGAAAGAAGTGGTTTCTTCTGGTTGCGTAACTGTGGGGGATAGAGCATGGTGGGGTAATGCTGATTCCAAGGCACAGGGAGTGGGGTGGTGAGCTCTGAGCTCTGGGTGAGCATTTTGGCATGTGACTCGCTCTCTCTTTTGTACACTTGTGTTATCAATATTCTTGCTGTTATTGTTGGTTTTCTTTTCTCATTGCTGTTTCCAGTAAATTGTTATCTCAGCCTTGTTATCTTTGCATCTGTTCTGGTTTGAAAGCAAAACCAGTGAGAGACTCCAAGTCAGAAATACAATTTATTAGGAGAAGGAAAAAAACCACAACAAAACAAAAAAGCAACAAAAAACCCCACCAAAATACATGCAATAATATGAAAGAAAAACCACTGACAGTGTCAGAATGCAACCTGACACCCTGTTGGTCCGGGTGTTGGTAGCAGTCCAAATTGGAGTGGCTGCAGTCCTCCTGGAGTGGCAGATGCGGTTCTGTTGGAGCAGTGGTCCTGTAGAAGGGTGTAGTCTTCCTCTGAAGGTCCAGTCGAAAGACCCAGCTGTTCCTCTGGGAATCCTCTGTAAAGGCTGTGTCTGGTGTCCCAAAAACTCAGATTACATCCAGTTAGGAATGCTTGGTTCCTCCCTCTGGGCAGAGCATCTCACAATGGGATGCTGTAATAACTTTTATCAGTCATGCAGTGACATTCAATTGGCCATTAACAGCAGATGTCTCCCGGGGGGAGGATTGGTTTATGGAATAGATAAACTGCCCAATTAATAGAAGATAACTGCCACACTTCTAAGAGATGGCAAATAGAATACATATTGCCTTGCAATCTAGGACAGCCTTTTGTGACTCCAATTCTCCTCCAGCCACCCACAGGTGGGGCAGGGGGAAAGGGAGAGTGAGCAGCAGCATGGTTTTGGTGGGAGCACTAAATTGGGGAATTCCATTCCTAAACCACAGCAGCCTTATTTAACACCCAGCATGGGATGGGAAGGCTTGATGTATCAACTGATCTGCCCAGAGAGGTTCAGAAACAAAATTTGATCTAAGCATTGTTGTATTAGGTGCCGAGCAACTGGCCACAACGTTGTTTGGTCTGCTCATGTGGGTGTGGTACCTCACCCTGTCGATATTTTCATATACACTCGCTGTGCCCAGCACAGTGCTCCTTTGGAGAGCAGGGCGAGGGGTCAGGATCGCTCTGGTGGTGCACTGTGGGACACTGGTTTATGACAGGATAACATGAAGGGCAAGGAGGGCCATTTGGGATGTGTATTCAGTGTTGATCTCCCGCCTTGTCCTTGGGTGCTGCCTCTGAGACTCCATTAATAATCGTACCCAGTCTCTGGGGAGCACAGGGGAGGAAGATTTTTCCCAGGGTTTTTCCCTAACTCTTTTCTTCCTTCAAGCCTGTGACAACAGCTTTTGAGGGTTTTGAATTTCCCTTGTATGTTAAGGAAAGCATGTTCTTGTTGCTAAGTCTTCCAGGTCTTCTCAGTGCAGTTCACAGCATGTTTAGAGTTACAAAAGAGATTTTTAGGAATGTCATTTAGAGATCTGCCCCAGGGGTGGATAGTCATGAGTGGCATGTAATGTGGCAGAAACAGGACTGTTCTGCTCCAGTGGTTTGGAAGTTCAGCCCTGAACAACTACAAGATCCAGATAAAGTGGGAGAATATTTGAAAGAAAAATGCTGTGGCAGTTCCAGAGAGGTGTAAAGTTATGCAACGTGTTGGGCCCTGGTTACTGATAATATCAGACAGTGCTCCATACTAGACAGCACTCTCAGAGAGAGAAGAAGCAAGGCAGAGCAGGAGGCACCATAGGCACTCCAACTGCAGCTGAACCACAGTAACAGCCCACGTTGGGAGCACTTGCCTCTATATGGAAGAAGACATCCAAGGCAAAATCCATTCGCTAAGTGAGGGATGAAGAGGAAGCAGGGCCCTCACAACAGGAGGAGGCATGGCCAGAGACAGTCACCCAATCCCTGTCCCCATGTGAGTTGTGGGATATCCAAAAAGTCTTCAGCTGCCAGTCAGGAGAGCCTCTGGTGACCTGCCTGCTCCAGCGCTGGCATATTGTGGCCCGCGATATGGAACTAGGTGGTAGTGAAACCAAGGAACTGGGATCCCTGTCCTAGGATGTAGGCACTGACAAGGTGTTGGGGGTTAGGATGTTTTGTTTTCTTTTCCTCCATAGAATTTAGTCCCATAAATTGATAGGAAACAAGAATGACCGGGTAAAAGACGTAACCACGCTCGGAGAGGAGAGCATCTGGCTGCACACCTCTTATCTGAGGTATCTCTCAGAGGGCCAGAGATACTGAGAGAATTGGGCTGGTAAAAGATGGAGCTTTAAGAACTCTAAGAGATGGGGCAGCTGCTAGTTCTCTCCCTCTCTGTCTCCGTTTCTCTGCTTGGAGAGGTTGGAGCTGCTGCTTGTGGGAGGGAATTTGCAGCTACCACTGGAGCCCAACCTAGTCCTGCTTCTTCTACTGTGGGGTTAGCCTTTTGCTTGGGATAGCAGGCACTGAACTGGGACCTTATTAACACCTACCTCACTAAAAAAGGGGCTTTCACCATCTGCTCAAGAGCAACTCTCACCTCTGGAGGTGGCTCCTGTCAAGTGTGAGGGAAAGGTTTTCTTTCAAAGATGTCAGATTCCAAAGGATGTAGCCAAAAAACCAGCACATTTGTCCCCACCAGCCAACAAAAAGGAGACAGGCTTTCCCAGGAGCTATGGGTTTCTGGAGGATGCATATTCCAGAGTACAGTCAGATTGTCAGCCCTCTCTATCACGTGACACGGTAGAAGAATTATTTAAAGGGAGGTATTGAAGAACAAGAAGCCTTGAAACAAATTAAACAGGAGATTGTTGATTCAGTAGTCCTTGGGCCAGTCAGGATAGGACAGGGTGACAAAAATGTGCTCTACACCACAGCCAGGAAGAATGGTCCTTCTGGAGCCCCTGGCAGAAGGTACCTGGGAGACTTGAGGACAATCCCTGGGGTTCTGGAGTCAGGTATGCAGAAGATCTGAGGCCTGTTATACCCCAAATGAAAAAGAGATACTTGCAGTTTGTTAAGAGGTTTGATCTGCTTCAGAAGTGATTAGCACTGAAGCACAGCTTCTTCTGGCACTCCAACTATCAGTGCTGGGCTGGGTGTTCAAAGAGAAAGTCTCTGCCATGCATCATGCCACTGATGTTACCTGGACTAAGTGGATTGCTGATCACACAGCAGGCTTGGATAGGAAACCCCAGTAGCCCTGGGGTCTTGGAAAGCATCACAAACTGGCCCTAAGGTGAAAATTTCAGACTGTCATCAGAAGAGCAGGAGGAGAAGGTGACATGTGCTGAGGAGGCCCCACCCATATTATCAGCTACCTGAAAATTAAAAGCAATGTGCTCTTTTCATGCCTTATTGCAGGGATGCACTGAACATGGAAAATTGCTGTATGGGGCCCTACACAGCGAGTGGCAGAAGGTATTGAGGAACAAGGCGGATCAAATCAGGTTGCAGAGGTGAAAGCTTTTCAGCTGGCTTTAGATATTGCTGAGGGAGAGAAATGGCCAGCACTATCTCTACATTGACTTGGGGATAGTAACAAATGCTCTGTGGGGCTGGCTGGAACGATGGAAAAAGACCAACTAGCAGCACAAAGAGAAACCCATCTGGGCTGCTGAACTGTGGTGAGACATTGGTGCCTGGGCAGAGGAGTTGGCTGTCAAGGTCTGTCATGTGGATGCACATGTCCATAAGAGTCAGGCACTGAGGAGTGTTGCAGCAATGTACAGGTGGATTGAGCTGCCAAGATTAAAGTGTTTCAGGTAGGTCTGGGCTAGCATCATAAAGGTGAATTATTTCTGGCTTAGTGGGCCCATAATGCCTTGGGCCATCAAGGAAGAGATGCAACATGGTCTCATGATTAAGGGGTGGACTGAACTATGGACACCATATCGTGACTAATTCACGATTGTGAAAAGTGTGCTGTGATCAAGAGGGCCAAGTGGGTAAAGCTCCTGTGGCTGGGGGAGTGGTGGTCAATGTAAGTATGGGGAGGCCTGGCAGATCGATTGCATCACTGCTGCAAACTCACTGCTAAGGCAAGCATTATGTGCTGACAATGGTAGAATACATGACTGGTTGGCTGGAGACATACCCCATGCTTTACACCACTGCCTGGAATACCATTTTGACCCTTGAAAAACAAATCCTGTGGCAACACAGCAGCGCTGAAAGAATTGAGTCAGACAATGGCACTAATTTCAAAAATATCCTTATAATCACCTGGACTCTGTTAAAACTTCAGAGGAACTGGGCTTCTTAACACTGGCCAAGATGTTATACCTTACAAACACAAGGTATTGAGACATATTCCGGGTCATGCAGCAGCCCCTGGGAAAGTGGAATGGTGCAATGCACTGTTAAAAACTACATTATAATGAATGGGTAGTGGGACCTTTAAACACTGGGATCTGTATTTAGTGAAGGCCACATTGTCAGTTAACACCAGAGGTCCACCAGTTGAGCTGGCCCTGCCCAGTCAAAAACTCTGTGTACTGTAGAAAGGCATAAAGTCCCCATGGTGCATATGAAGAATGTGTTAAGGAAATAAGTTTGGATCCATTCTACCTCAAGCAAAGACAAACCCATCTGTGGGATTGTTTTTGCTCCAGGATGTGAGGGCCTTTGGTGGGTGATGCAGAGGAACAGAGAAATACAATGTATCCCTCAAGGAGATTTGACATGTGAAGGTGTGGGTGGCCTACTGCCACCTGTGCAGGTGAACAGTGGCAGCAGGGCTGAGAGGAGCAGGGCAGAGCACAGGCAGCAACTGGAATTGCCTTGATGGAGGAGTGAAGAAAAAGGGGGAGACTATCTTGGGAAATACTGGTTACACAGGGAGGGTTCTGTTCCAGGGTCAAGATGTAGCCTTACCTGCTCTATGGAAAGTGTCCCTGCCCATGGCAGGGGGTAGAATGAGAGGGTCTTTAAGGTCCTTTCCCTCACAAACCACCTGTGATTCTGTGAATATCTAGATTGACTGGGGAGCAGGGAGTATGATAGATTAAAAGATTTGGAGAGCTCTTCTGGCTGCAGGGAAGGTGAGGAAGAGCTGGCTGCAGCCTGTGAGAACATACTTGGCTGCAGGTGGCCATAGCAGGGAGCTATAGCTCCTCAGCTAAAGCCAGGGCTAGGAACTGTCATTGGTCTGGGAGCTGGTCCCATGTGCATCAGCTGCTGCAACATGCTACAAATGTGACAGCAGACATGCCAACACTAGACATTTTAGGTTGAAAATAGGTGTTTTCTAGCAGGCAGAGTGCAGATCAAGATAGGGGTGCTGTGAGACGGTCCCATAGCTCATGTGAGCAAAAGGCCAAGCCAAAGGAGTCCCCTTGTGCTGGTACCCAGAGGGATTTTCCCAGAGGAAATCCCAGAGGGATTTTCTGGGATGATTCTCCCAAGGAGTGTGCTGGGGAGGGGTGTGCATGTGCATGGCATCAGCGCAGGGAGCTGGCATGAGGCTGGGGGCACCACTGCCTTGCTTTAGTCGAGTCTGCAAGCACAGAGTATGCTTTCTGCCCAACCTTTATGTCTTTCTACTACCAGCACAGCCGCAGCAGAACTGAGGTGCAGAAAGATACTGGGGGATAAACTGGTGTTACTGTACCCATCCAGCCTCCCAGCAGGCTAACTGGAGGGACAGAAAATAGCCCCCCAATGCTCTCACAGCTCTCAAGCGAAGGTCCTTTGCAGGCCAGAGCTGAGATTTAGCTGTACTTCCTGAGTGGGGAGTGGGGTGGGACAACAGGACAAATTCCCAACTGAGTAAACATCTCAGCAGGGTACAGGGCAGTGTAAATCATTCTCTGGATTACTCTGGAGTGAGTGCAGGATGGGAGCCTTGCAGGTGGCTGTGTGCTGGTTTGAAGACACCAGGTTTGTTTTTGACTCTCTCAGTTCACACAGCTCCTTGGGTAAGCTGTAAATTCTTTAACTTATCATATCTTCCCAGGGAGTTATGGGTGCCATTGAACAGGTTTTATCAGCTGAAGAATGCAGCAGGGCTTGTACTGCTCCGTTCCCCTTGTGCAGAGGGAAGAGCTCCAAGTGCTGTGTCCCACTTGGGGAGGGAGCAGAGCTGCATCTCTGAGGAGCTGGGTAGCCGAATTAATGGGGCAAAGGGCAGGTGTGGTGAGTTCTGCTGGTTTTCACCCAAGGTGGCAAGGAAATTAGGAAATTGAGCATTTATCATTGGATAGTTGGTGCAGGTGAAGCACTTGCCCAAAGTCTGGCTTGAGGTGGGTTTGAAGTTGGAACAGAAGTGTTGGTGGGCTGAGCCCTGTTCTGATCTCCATGGCTTCAAAGCAGAGTGGGATAAGTGTCTGTGTAGCCTGGGGGCAAATGATGGGATTGAGTTGGGATGTTATCTGAGAAGGAATGCACACACAAAGTCTGCCCTATTCTTCTGAGACCCTGGAACCTGGTGTGCATGAGTAGCATTTTGGAATCACCCATGGTCAGTGATTTCCTTGAGCAAGTGGGGTTTGCTATGGCCTCAGTGATGTGTTTGGCATCCTAAAGGCATCGTGCTGGGATAGCTATAGAGAAGGTCCTCTTCATGCAGTGGTAGCAACCAGGATTTCCACATAAACATCAAGCTGTGTAGGGATAGGCTTTCTGGCTGGAAGAGGGGAAGTCTCCAGGGAGCAGCAGCTCTCTGTTCCCTGTCCAGCTCCCTGTCTGTACAAAATGAGGGCTGTCTCATCAACTCTTACTTTCCTCCATGGTTAGCTGGAAGACTCTGCTCTGGGAAGCAGCTGCTGATAGTTGCATTGGAAAGAGGTTCAGTGCCTCAGGCAGACCATGGATTGAACAGAGTGGGAGTTTCAGACAAAGTTTGTGAGAGAAGCTGTTTTTGAGTCAGGAGGTACAGAAAGGACCCCCTGCCTTTCTAAACTCCTTCTCTGAGAGAAGCCTTGGTGTGGCTGGATCCAATCCTAGCCCTCATTGGCAACGGTTTAAGTCTAAGGAATTGCAAAGGTCTGATTGAACCTTTGCACAACTTTGTCCTGCAGGGATAGGGATGGCATACCAATATATTTGTATAAAGATAAATTATTTATTATGATAAATGGTTAGACAAAAAGATCTTAATCAGAATTATGTACTATACAGGATAAAAGCTAAAACTAATAGTAGAGTAGAGTAGAATAGAGTATATAAAAGTAATTTTATTAAAGCTGGAAAACCCCATGATTATGAAATAGAGATTGACGTCACTCATCCAGACCAATGAGCGTGGGCAAATCTCCTTTGCTTATCTTAGGAGTGACCTTGAAGGGTGTCCCCACCCCAGGGAGGAATCTCCACACACACTCCAAGAAGGGATATGTTAGAAGAACCTGCTATTTGTAAGGGGCAGGACTTTTAGAGTAAAAAGTCATTGTCAGTCAGATATCTGCAGGCCAGCTGTTCCAGCTTAGCATTTTATGTAAGAATAATTCACCATATCTGCCCCATCTTCCACTTGCTATCAGAATATTTAATTTTGGGGTTGATGAGTCAGACTGGATTTAACATAATTCAAGACCAAAAGCAGTGTGACAGCCCCTCTCAGTTCACCACTGACAACTTTGCAAAACTGGGTGTTGTTCGAGTTGTCTTACCCTATTCCTTGCAGAGAAACAGTGCCACTCACATTATAAAAACTTCTTTCTTGTATGTAATCTAAACTGATCCTCTTTTTGTTTAAAACCATTCCTCCTTGTTCTGTGAGCAACTGGGAAATTTCAAAGAGAACCTGAACTCCTCCACAGGAGTGGCTTGAAGGTTTGCTGGCTTGTCTGCAGAGCAGAGCTGAAGCCAACAGAGCTGGGGCCAGGAACCTGGTGCTGACGGGAGGTCACTGTGTGAGGTCCACTCTGCAAAAGCAGCTGAGGAAAATATCAAGAAGGTCACACACAGGTGTCTGCTGTCCTGAGGGATTTATCAAGAAAAATGACCCTGGGACATGGCAGGACCAGAGCAAAAACCTCTGAGGTGTGGGAGGTAGACAACAAGGTTCAGAGTCACCTCTCCTGGTTTTCAGCTCTGGGAGATGTTGTGTTTGGTTTGAAAAACTGAACACAAGCCTGGCAGGGGCCTGCGGAGCTGCTGGAGCCAGGAGGGGAGCTGATGTCACAGTAAAACCAGTTTGGTTTCTTGCTCCCACTACCAGCTCCCCCAGCAGCTGGGGAGGTGCTTTGGGCTGCCTCTTGGCACAATGATGGATAAATTAGATGCTGCCATTGAATGGCCCAGCTTGGATATGCCCCAGTCTGGGACAGCAGAGCCACCTCCAAAGCTGGCTTGGTGACAAGGAATGACCCACATCTGTAGTCACCTGAAGCCAGTAATGAGCAGGCTGAAGGAGGAGGAGAGCCTGGTGGGACTAGGGCTGTATTGTAGGGTGGAGTGGTGGGCATCTGCTGTGAGGTGGATGCTCTGCCATCTGTCTCCATATTCCTCCTCTCCAGATGCGGGAAGTGGACCTGGGCTGTGGGAAGGCTCTGCTCATCAAGGAGAGTGGGGAGTTCCACGCCGTGGGACACAAGTGTCCCCACTATGGGGCTCCTCTGGTCAAAGGTCAGTCTGCATCATGTCCTGGAGAGCAACCTAGGGCATCACAGGGCAAAGGACAGCCCCCTGACTGTGCTGCCTAGCATGCAGCAGTGCTGCACTGCACGTTCAGCATCACTTGGGCATCTTCTGGCTGGGGAAGGCATGGGAGCAAGCTGGAGTTGCACAAAGCTCCCCAGAACACTTTGCCAGCTCTGGTTTGCAGCTGCGACTGCTGATCACAGGGCTGGGCTTCTTCTTGTTGAGGGGAAAGAGACTCTCTTTGGGCTGATGGGACCCTTTCAGTCGCAAAAAGAACATTGCTCATGTTACTGACTGAAGTGGATGAGATGGAGTTGTTTCCCATCTTGCACCTAAAAATATGCATCCTGGCACTTTCTCAGCACAGTCTTCAGTCAGGTCTCTGCCCCGAGCCTAAGCAATGGCAGCAGTCTGTGTACTGATGTGCATCACCAAAACTGGGGCTGGGAGGGCACTTTGATGGAGGTGGGATCCTGGGGAAGACAGGGGAGCATCCTTCTGAGTGTCTTCTGGGCATTGCTGGCCCAGCAGCCGTGCTGGGTGTAGCAGCCATGCTCTCAGCCCCCCACCCTGGGGTGAGCCTCTTGCTGAGCAGGGCAGAGGAAGCCCCACACTGCCCTGGAGGTGAGAGCTCACTGCCCTTTCAGAGACCAGTCGTGCATTCCTCAGACTGGCTGGCACACAGGGATCTCTCTGGGACTTTGCTGCAGCCCGTAGGTGCAGGGGGGCTACCCCTGTGCCCCACCTGTGGTGGTGATGAGATGTGGCACTGCTGTGCCTCAGCAAGCAGAGACGCAAGCTTAAGACAGACCATGGCCTCATGGTGGCCTATGCTCTGCCCTGGCATTGTGCCAGAGAGAGCTGAAGTCTCGGGTAGCAGGCCTCTGAGCCAACAACTAGAGAAATGAACACATGGCTTTGGGCGTGCCTGTGCCTCCCAGGTGTGCAGTTGCCTTGCTTGTGCCAGGGTTTGCTCTGCCACACACATACTCTAAATCAATAATGCTCTGCTTCAGGCACCACTTGATCTAGGTAATAGTGGGACTTTTAAGAATGACCACGAGACTCTGGGGATGGCAGCCTCATCTGGCTAGAGAGTGAAGTTATATCCCAGAGCAAACAGCTTTGGAACTGTGCCCAGAGGTACTGGAGGACCCTGCCATCCAGGGCATTTTATTAGGAATTGCTCATATAGGATCCCATGCCCAGGTGCATGTTGAGAAAACTCCCATGTGGACTGCCCATCCAGGTCTGCACCAGCTGTCACGTGTCTGTAGGAGAGGTGTCATCTCACAGGATGGGAGGCAGCTGCAGAAGCAGCACCAACCTGACTCTGCCATGTTCCCTGCAGGGGTTTTGTCCAAAGGAAGAGTCCGCTGTCCCTGGCATGGAGCTTGCTATCAATATTGGCACAGGTGACATTGAGGACTTTCCCGGCTTGGATAGTTTACCCAGGTTCCAGGTGAGATCCTTGTCCTTGCAGAAGAGGATACCACAGAATCATGGGATGATCTGGGTTGGAAGGGACCTTATGGCCCACCTCATTCCACCCCCTGCTATGGGCAGGGACACCTTCCACTGTCCCAGGTTGCTCCAAGCCCACTCCAACCTGGCCTGGAACACTTCTAGGGGTGGAGTAGCAACAGCTTCTCTGGGCACCCTGTGCCAGGGCTTCCCCCACACTCGCAGGGAACAAATCCTTCCCAATATCCCATCCATTCCTGCCCTCCGTCAGTGGAAGCCATTCCCCCTTGTACTGTCACTGCAGCCCTGGTCCCAAGTCCCTCTCCAGCTCTCCTGGAGTCCCTTAAGGCACTGGAAGTGGCTCTGAGATCTCCCTGAGTCCTTCTCTTCTCCATGTGAACAATCCCAGTCCTCCTCAGGGCTGCTTTTGATTCCTGCATCTCTCTAGCCTGGCAGATAAGGCAAATTGTTCACGTCCAGATGCAGCAGCTCGCATTTGCCCTTATTGAAAACCTTACAAGATTCTCATGTGGTCACTTTTCCAGCCTGGCCACATTCCTCTGCACGGATCCCTTCCCTCTAGAGCATCAACCACACCACTCAGTTCTGTGTCATCCACAAAATTACTCTTTTAATTGGGATAAGCAACATTCTATATGGCATGGAGCAAATATTTTCCATGGATGTGTTGGTGTCACCAGTGGAGGGCAGTCCTCATCCAACTCCTTCCCCTCTGCAGCTCCCTTGCACCCACCCAAGGCATCAACACGTCCTGGGAACCTGGAATGCCCAGTCTGGGAGGTCTCTGGAGTAGGAGTGGGGTAGAATGAGAAACCATATGTAAGCTTTGGCTAGAAATCAGGTTGCACACTGAGTGTCGGTGTGGGGCTGATCTGAGGCAGGAGATCTCACAGCCTCGAGCTGGGATGAGCCCTGCCATGGCCTGAGCTGCTCCTACAGGTGACCTGGTGCCATCAGCCCTTGCTCCTTAGCTGTTGCCCAGAGGGAGCCCTTGCTGCTCTGCAAACCAGCACTGTTCTGTCGCCCCCAGGTGAAGATTGAGAAGGAGAAGGTATACATCCGAGCAAGCAAGCAGGTGAGGGGCCACTGACATCCAAAAATCAAGGCCAATGCTTTCATTTTTTGCTGTATGTGCATGGGGGTCGGGGGATATGTTTGTCTTTGATTCTCCGGCCTGGGCAGAGCAAGGTGTGAGTATCGAGTTGATATGGAGGTTACAAAGGGAGCCGGGCAGAGGTGCTGGGTCCTCCTTCCAGCCAGCCTCCCTGCAGCTGCTGGACACCTGGCCTGGGCTGTCCATGCTTTCAGGTCTTACGGGTGTTTGTCCTGCACTTGTTTCCTTAAGTTTCTTATGTTTCCTGAAGCTCAGAGCTACTTTAATTAGCAGGCCCATGAAAGAGGCCTCTTCCACAGCCTTTTGGCATGGTGATGACAGAGGCCACTTGTGCTCCCTCCTGAGCCCACACCTCAGCTCTGCTGGAGAGGACACCTGAGCAGGGGTTAGAAAGGACTCTCTTGCTCTGATGGAATGCAGAATGTAGCCCATTCAGGCCACTGCCATCTTTCTTTCCATGAAAGCCTTCTTTTGATGCATGGTTGTATGTACATTTGTGCAAATCAGTGGCTCAGAGCCCCCAGTGGGCCCTAAGAGCACTTGGGTTAGATCCAGAGATGTCACCTAAATGGGGACAGCACTTCAACTCCAGCTCATCTGGACGTGATGAGGGGAAATGGGTCTATTTGCTCTACCAGGAACAGATTTTGGCCTCTAATGCCCAGGAACAGAGGGTCTATGCGCAGGGCTACACTGGCACAGGTCCATGCCTGTGCTCTGGCGGATTGGACGAGTCCATCAGCTTTGGATATCAGGTGTACAAGCTCTGCTTAGGTTCGGATAAAATTCTTGACAGAGTTTCTTCATTTTTGTTTCCCTTTGGTGCAGAATTGCACAAGGACACACCTGCTTTTTCTGTTGCCCCAACCACCACCCCAGCTCTGAGTGGCTGCATGGCTTTGCAGAAGATGATGGGTTTGTTTTTCTTTTGTACCTTGTAAGGGGCCGTGCACTGGACACTGGAATGGTATTTGGATGAGCAGGGGTTTGGAGTCCTTGTTTTAGTACAAGAGTGTGGTTGTTCCCTTCCTATCCAAGCTGGTTGATGATACTGCTACAGTTGTCCCCATCCTGCCTGGCTGCCCAGGTTAATGCTGAGTAAAGGACAATTGCTTTTCTTCTTCTTTTTGGTGGTGACACAGACTCTTCAGACACAGAGGAGGATGAAGATGATGGCAAAGTGCATCTCCTTGAGCAACTACAAACCTGAGCAGCACCAATGTGCTGATCATTGGTGCAGGTAAGGGTGGCACATGCTGGGGTCACCGTGTGTCCCCTCCCAGGCAGGGATGCAGGGAGGGGGTGTCTGCATGCCCTGCACCCTCTGTCACCCCTTAAGCATTCCTCCCTGTGCAAAGGGTCACACCAGAAAGTCATCCTGAAACTTTTTGTACTACATGCTAATGATCCAAAGGTGCCCTGTGGTCCAGTTGTGGAGCTTTATAGTTCCTGTTTGCCATGCTTTGGAGTGCACCCTGAATCCTCTTCCTGCTACTCCCTTCCCAGTTACGTTAGCAACCCCTAATTTACACAGATGATGAGTGTAAAGTCTTTTCAGGTCCCTGTGGTGTTGATACATCCTTTTCCTCTTGGACCTTGCACATCACCATCTCATTGCAGCTCCAAAGTTCTCACCACAAGATGAATCTCTGAAGATAAAATTTCTTCCACCTTGCCAGCAAATATCAGAATCCCTGCCACAATAGCAAAACTGCCAAGTTTTTCCTTTCCTTTCTTTTCCTTTCCTTTTTCCTTTTCCTTTCCTTTCCTTTCCTTTCCTTTCCTTTCCTTTCCTTTCCTCTTTCCTTTCCTTTCCTTTCCTTTCTTTCCTTTCCTTTCCTTTCCTTTCCTTTCCTTTCCTTTCCTTTCCTTTCCTTTCTTCCTTCCCTTCCCTTCCCTTCCTTCCCTTCCCTTCCTTCCCTTCCCTTCCCTTCCCTTTCCCTTCCTTCCCTTCCCTTCCCTTCCCTTCCCTTCCCTTCCCTTCCCTTCCCTTCCCTTCCTTCCTTTCCCTTCCCTTCCCTTCCCTTCCCTTCCCTTCCCTTCCCTTCCCTTCCCTTCCCTTCCCTTCCCTTCCCTTCCCTTCCCTTCCCTTCCCTTCCCTTCCCTTCCCTTCCCTTCCCTTCCCTTCCCTTCCTTTCCCTTCCCTTCCCTTCCCTTCCCTTCCCTTCCCTTCCCTTCCCTTCCCTTCCCTTCCCTTCCCTTCCCTTCCCTTCCCTTCCCTTCCCTTCCCTTCCTTCCCTTCCCTTCCCTTCCCTCCCTTCCTTCCCTTCCCTTCCCTTCCCCTTCCCTTCCCTTCCCTTCCCTTCCTCTTTCCTTCCCTTCCCTTCCCTTCCCTTCCTTCCCCTTCCCTTCTCCCTTCCCTTCCCCTTCCCTTTCCCCTTCCCTTTCCCTTTCCCTTTCCCCTTTCCTTCCCTTTCCCTTTCCCTTTCCCTTTCCTTTCCCTTTCCCTTTTCCCTTTCCTTTCCCTTTCCTTTCCCTTCTTTTCCCCTTTCTTCTTCCCCTTTCCCTTTCCTTCTTCCCCTTCCCCTCGTCCCAGCTCTATTTCTGTAATTGCCATTTTTGTAGAAAGTCTGATGGGGTGAAGCCCATCTTCCAAGTTTCTGGAATTGGTTAGATGCCAAGGCTGGGCCATGCTGGGGTGAAATGGAGGGTGGAGAGGACAGGAGCTTCTGTTCCTGGGACTGGGAGGAAATGTCTGCTCCTGGCACATGGTTGTTCTTATTGGAGTCTTAAGGTCACCAGATCCAAGCTGGATATTGGATCATCAAATTGTGATCATCTCACAGTCTGAGCAGAGGGGAAAACCAGCTTGACTGGCTTTTCCCATGCTGCTGGGTGACATTTTTCCCTTCCTTGTGCCCTTGCTGTTTGTTGACTTAATGCCAGGGTGGGACAATACTGCTGCCTGAGGCCAGCTGGAATGTTCTGGTGTCGGGCAGGTCTGGACAGTTGTCACGATCCTCAGCAACAAAAAACCCCCCCCCCCAACCCCACCTACCCCAA